>NC_135963.1:387217-429808 GCF_053455715.1 Rhinoraja longicauda
ACCCACCCCCCACCTCCCCACTGCCCCACCCCCCCACTGACCCACTTACCCATCCCCCCACTGACCCACTTACCCACCCCCCCACTGACCCACCCCCCCCACTGACCCACTTACCCACCCCCCTCACCGACCCACTGCCCCAACCCCCCACTGACCCACCCCCCACCTCCCCACTGACCCACCCCCCCACTGACCCACTTACCCACCCCCCCACTGACCCACTTACCCACCCCCCCACTTACCCACTCCCCCACTGACCCACCCCCCACTGACCCACCCCCCCCACTGATCCACCCCCCCACTGACCCACCCCCCACTGACCCAACCCCCACTGTCCCACCCCCCCACTGACCCACCCCCCCACTGACCCACCCCCCACTGACCCACCCCCCACTGACCCCACCCCCACTGACCCACCCCCACACTGACCCACCCCCGTTCCCTCCCCCCCACCCGCCCGCAGCGTCCCCTCCCCAAGGGCCTGGCGATGCGGTGGGTACGGGGGTGAGCGGGCTAGTAGGGACACGATGGGCTGAATGGTTGCAGTGCAGCGTTGCAGGGACTTGGTGACATTCCGTAACAGGGTGGGAGTGTGGGGTGAGGTGAGGGGGTGAGGGGTGGGGCGATGTGGGGGGCGATGTGGGGATAAGTGGGCTAGCACAGTGGGGATGGGCGAAACGGTCCCGCAGTGTTGCATGAACATGGTATCATTCCATAATGCCATGGGTGGGAGGGGTGGGAGGGGTGTGGGGGGAGTGGGTGGGGGGTTGAGGGGGGTGGGGGTGAGGGGGCTGGGGGCTGCAGGGACGTGTGCGCGGTGAGGGGGGGTGTGGGGGGTGAGTTGGCTAGCACGGTGGGGATGGGCTGAATGGCGGTGGTGTTGCAGGAACATGGTGGCATTCCGTAACGCGGTGGGTGATGGGGGTGAGGGGGGGTGGGGGTGAGAGGGGGTGGGGGTGAGTGGGTGAGAGGGGGTGAGGGAGTGTGGGGGTGAGTGGGCTAGCACGGTGGGGATGGGCTGAATGGCGGTGGTGTTGCAGGAACATGGTGGCGTTCCGTAACACGGTGGGTGATGGGGGTGGGAGTGAGGGGGTGAGGGGGGTGAAGGGGTGTGGGGGCGAGTGGGCTAGCACGGTGGGGATGGGCTGAATGGCGGTGGTGTTGCAGGAACATGGTGGCGTTCCGTAACGTGGTGGGTGATGGGGGTAGGGGTGAGGGGTGAGGGGTGTGGGGGTGAGTGGGCTAGCACGGTGGGGATGGGCTGAATGGCGGGTGGTGTTGCAGGAACATGGTGGCGTTCCGTAACGTGGTGGGCTCGGAGCCGTTGAGGAACTGGTGGGACAACGGTAGCAACATGGTCGCCTTCGGCCGCGGCAATCGGGGATTCATCGCCATCAACAACGACAACTGGTGAGCGGGGGTGGGGAGGGGGGGGTGGGGGTGGGGAGGGGGGGTGGGGGTGGGGGGGGGAGGGTGGGGGTGGGGGGGGGGAGTGGAGTGCAGGGGATTGGAGGTGGAGGGAGTGTGTAGGACGATGGGGTCAGTGCTGTCTGTGACCCCCCTCTCCCCCCAGGACCATGGCGATGACCCCGTGTGGAGGAGAGGGGGGGGGGGGGGGGGGGAGGGGGTGGAGGGGGGGGGAGGGGGGTTTGACAGTGGGGTCAGTGCTGTCTCTGTGACCCCCCTCTCCCCCCCCAGGCCCATGGCGATGACCCCATGTGGAGGGGAGGGGGGGGTGGGACGGGAGGGGGGGTGGGATGGTGGGATGGTGGGGTATGTGCTGTCTCTGACCCCCCCCCTCTCCCCCCAGGCCCATGGCGATGACCCTACAGACCGGACTGCCCGCTGGTGTTTATTGCGATGTGATATCGGGGCAGAGGGATGGTGATCGCTGCACGGGGCTGCAGGTGACCGGTCGATGCATGCGGCCATGCGGTGTTCGACATCAGCAACGATGCACAGGACCCCATGGTGGCCATCTAACGTCCACAACCGGCTGTAACCCCCGCCCCACAATAAACCCCCCCCTCACCAGCCCAGCGACTGCTGTCTGTGTGCACGACGGGCCGAAGGGCCTCCTCCTCTGTGTCTCTAAACTAAACTACACTGAGTAAGGGTCTCGCCCGAAACGTCACCTATCCATGTTCTCCACAGATGCTGCCTGACCCGCTGAGTTACTCCAGCATGTAGTGTCTACCTTCGGTGTAAACCAGCGTCTGTTATTCTTTACTAAACTGAACCAAAGCTCCAAGGAGAGATAGCTGAATGGACAGCGCATTGGCTCCATGGAAGGAAGCAGAGGGTGATGGGGGAAGGTTGCTTTTCGGACTGGAGGCCTGTGACTAGTGGTGGGCCTCAGGGATCAGTACTGGGCCCGTTACTGTTTGTCATCTACATCAATGATTGGGATGGGAACACACAGGGCAAGATTAGCAAGTTTGCTGATGATACAAAAGTGAGTGGTTTTGCAGAAAGTGAAGGTGGTTGTGAACGATTGCAGCAGGATCTGGATCGATTGCCAGGTGGGCGGAGGAATGGTTGATGGAGTTTAATACAGAGTAGTGTGAGGTGTTGCATTTTGGGATGTTGAACAAGGACAGGACCTACACAGTGAATGGTGGGCCTCTGGGTAGTGTTGTGGAGCAGAGGGATCTAGGAGTACAGGTGCATGGTTCCTTGAAGGTGGAGTCGCAGGTGGATAAGGTGGTCAAAAAGGCTTTTGGCACTTTGGCCTTCATCAGTCAGAGTGTTGAGTATAGAAGTTGGGAGGTCATGTT
Source organism: Rhinoraja longicauda (assembly GCF_053455715.1). Lineage (NCBI taxonomy): Eukaryota > Metazoa > Chordata > Chondrichthyes > Rajiformes > Arhynchobatidae > Rhinoraja > Rhinoraja longicauda. The sequence continues at coordinate 389,995 of NC_135963.1, forward strand.
GCAGTTGTATAAGACGTTGGTGAGACCACATTTAGAATATCGTGTTCAGTTCTGGGCACCATGTTATGGGAAAGATATTGTCAAGCTTGAAAAGGTTCCGAGATGATTTACGAGGATGTTGCCAGGACTAGAGGTATGTAGGTTAATTGGCTGGGTAAATGTAAAAATTGTCCCTAGTGGGTGTAGGATATTGTTAATGTACGGGGATCGCTGGGCGGCACGGACTTGGTGGGCCGAAAAGGCCTGTTTCCGGCTGTATATATATGATATGATATAATAGAGGGTGTGAGCTACAGGGAGAGGTTGAGCAGGCTGGGTCTTTATTCCATGGAGCGCAGGAGGATGAGGGGTGATCTTATAGAGGTGCACAGAGACCAGAGATGGGGAATCGAGGACCAGAGGACACAGGTTCAAGGTGAAGGGGAAAAGATTTAATAGGAATCTGAGGGGTAACATTTTCACACAGAGGGTGGTGGGTGTATGGAACAAGCTGCCAGAGGAGGTAGTTGAGGCTGGGACTACCCCATCGTTTAAGAAACAGTTAGACAGGTACATGGGCCAAGGGCAGGCAAGTGGGACTAGTGTAGCTGGGACATGTTGGCCGGTGTGGGCAAGTTGGGCTGAAGGGCCTGTTTCCACACTGTATCACTCTATGACTCTGAACTAAACCGAAAATAGACACAAAATGCTGGAGTAACTCAGCGGGTCAGGCAGCATCTCTGGAGCGAAGGAATGGGTAACATTTCGGGTCGAGACCCTTCTTCATACTGAGAGTCAGGGGAGAGAGAGAGATAGAGAGATAAGGAAATGCAAGGTGTGAAAAGGAGACAGAGGGGGATGTAACTCGCCCGACCCGCAACTCAGCAGAGATGCTGCCTGTCCCGCTGAGTTCCTCCGGCGCTTTGTGTCCATCTTTGGTTTAAACCAGCATCTGCAGTTCCTGCCAACTAAACTAAAGATGGCAATCAGCTGGAAGCTGGAAAGGGTGTGGGAGGATTTACGAACTTGTTGCTAGAGACAGAGATGTTGCCAGGGGCATCGTAACTCCCTGACTCTCCCGAAAGATTGTAAACACAAGCTCTGTTCAGCAAAACTAACGGGCAAACACTGTGTCACAACACAGCTGCAAGACAACACAACACTAGGCCGGAGATAGACACGGAGAACTGGAGTAACTCAGCGGGTCAGGCAGCGTCTGTGGAGAACATGGATAGGTGACGTTTCACAGAGTGCTGGAGTAACTCAGCGGGTCAGGCAGCGTCTGTGGAGAACATGGATAGGTGACGTTTCACAGAGTGCTGGAGTAACTCAGCAGGTCAGGCAGCATCTCTGGAGAACATGGATAGGTGACGTTTCACAGAGTGCTGGAGTAACTCAGCGGGTCGGCAGCATCTCTGGAGAACATGGATAGGTGATTTCGGGTCTGAAGAACGGTCTCGACACGAAATGTCACTTATTCCTTTTCTGAGTTCTTTCCCCTGAGTTACTCCAGCTTTTTAGTTGAGTTTAGTTTATTGTCCCGTGTACCGAGGTACAGTGAGAAGCTTGTGTTGCGTGCTATTCATCAGCAGAAAGACAATACATGATTACAATCGAGCGTCCACAGTATACAGATACAGGATAAGGGAATAATGTCAAGTGCAAGATAAAGGCTAGTAAAGTCCGATTACAGATAGTCCAAGAGACTGCACTAAGGTAGGAGGGAGGTCAGGACCACTCTGTAATTGTGGTGATTGTGTCCCTCTTCAGTGTAAACCAGCATCTAGAGTTCTACCGACCTATCAAACTAGAATTTTGAATTCCACAAAATGCTGGAGTTTAAGAATAAGGGGTCGGCCATTTAGAACGGAGATGAGGAAAAACTTTTTAAGTCAGAGAGTTGTAAATCTGTGGAATTCTCTGCCTCAGAAGGCAGTGGAGGCCAATTCTCTGAATGCATTCAAGAGAGAGTTAGATAGAGCTCTTAAGGATAGCGGAGTCAGGGGGTATGGGGAGAAGGCAGGAACGGGGTACTGATTGAGAATGATCAGCCATGATCACATTGAATGGCGGTGCTGCCTCGAAGGGCCGAATGGCCTCCTCCTGCACCTATTGTCTATTGTCTATTGTAACTCAGCAGGTCAGGCAGCATTTGGGAGAGAGGGAATGGGTGACATTTCGGGTCGAGACCCTTCTTCAGACTTCAGATCAAACTAGGCTTCTGTGTTTGCAGCCTGTCATTCACCGGTCATGGTGTACTTGTGGCAAAGAAACATAGAAACATAGAAAATCGGTGCAGGAGGAGGCCATTTGGCCCTTCGAGCCAGCACTGCCATTCACCGTGATCATGGCTGATCATCCACAATCAGTACCCCGTGCCTGCCTTCTCCCCATATCCCTTGACTCCGCTAGCCCCAAGAGCTCTATCTAACTCTCTCTCTTCGATGCAGAGCCTGAGCTGCCTCTGCAGGGCCCAAGGGAACCACTGGGGGCGCCACAGCCGGCATAGCAACACCAGTTATATACGAGCAGAGTTAGGCCATTCGGCCCATCAAGTCTTTAGTCAGAGGGTGGTGAATCTGGGGGATTCATTGCCACAGACGGCTGTGGAGGCAGTGGATATTTTAATGCAGAGAGAGATAGATTGTTGATCAGTGCGGGTGTCAGGGGTTATGGGGAGAAGGCAGGAGAATGGGGTTAGGAGGGAGAGATAGATCAGCCGTGGTTAAATGGCGGAGTAGACTTGATGGGCCGAAGGGCCTAATTCTACTCCTATAACTTGTGAACTTGTGAAGTCCACTCCGCCATTCATCGTGGCTGATCTATCTCTCCCTCCTAACCCCATTCTCCTGCCTTCTCCCCATAACCCCTGATACCCGTGCTAAGGTGGTGCAGCGGGTAGAGCTGCTGCCTCACAGCGCCAGAGACCCAGGTTCGATCCTGACTACGGGTGCTGTCTGTATGGAGTTTGTACGTTCTCCCCGTGACCTGCGTGGGTTTTCTCCGGGTGCTCCGGTTTCCTCCCACACTCCACAGACGTGCAGGTTTGTAGGTTAATTGGCTTCGGTCCCCAGTGTGTGTAGTATAGTGTTAGTGTGCGGGGATCGCTGGTCAGCGCGGACTCGGTGGGCCGAAGGGCCTGTTTCCACGCTGTATCTCTAAACTATTTGTGAATGAATATTAGGTTCTCCAGTGAGCCATTCACAGACAGGGCTTGTCAAGGGTGGAGTTGCTTTAGCAGAAGTATCTGCCCATGACGGTGTGAGCTGCAGGGAGAGGTTGAGCAGGCTGGGACTCTGTTCCTTGGAGCGCAGGAGGATGAGGGGAGATCTTATAGAGGTGTATAAAATCATGAGGGGAATAGATCGGGTAGATGCACACAGTCTCTTGCCCAGAGTAGGGGAATCGAGGATCAGAGGACATGGGTACAAGTTGAGGGGGGAAGATTTAATATGAACCTGAGGGGCAACTTTTTCACATAAAGGATCATAACGTCATAAGTGACAGGAGCAGAATTAGGCCATTCGGCCCCTCAAGTCGACTACGCCATTCAATCATGGCTGATCTATCTCTCCCTCCTAACCCCATTCTCCTGCCTTCTCCCATAACCCCTGACACCTGCACTAATCAAGGTGGTGGGTGAATGGAATGAGCTGCCAGTTGAGGTAGTTGAGGCAGGGACTAGACAAAGATTTTTGAAAGAATTATAGGTACATGGATAGGACAGGTGTGGAGGGACATGGGCCAACGTGGGCAGGTGGGACTAGTGTAGATGGGGCATGTTGGTCAGTGTGGGCAGGTGGGACTAGTGTAGATGGGGCATGTTGGTCGGTGTGGGCAGGTGGGACTAGTGTAGATGGGGCATGTTGGTCCGGTGTGGGCAGGTGGGACTAGTGTAGATGGGGCATGTTGGTCGGTGTGGGCGGGTGGGACTAGTGTAGATGGGGCATGTTAGTCATCGGCAGGTGGGACTAGTGTGGATGGTGCATGTTGGTTGGTGTGGGCAGGTGGGACTAGTGTAGATGGGGCATGTTGGTCGGTGTGGGCAGGTGGGACTAGTGTAGATGGGACATGTTGGTCGGTGTGGGCAGGTGGGACTAGCAGGGACGGGTTGGGCCGAAGGGGACAGGCTGGGCTAGCAGGGAAGGGCGAGAGGATATGGGTTAAGAATGGGCGGGTGGGCTAGCAGAGCTGGGATGGGCTAGTAGAGACACTCTGGATCGAAGGGAAGGGATGGACTGGGCTAGCAGAGCAATACAGGGCCACAGGCCCAGGGTGGGCCAGATATGGCTGAAGGGTAGGGCTGGTCTAGCAGGAATGATCTGGGCTAGTTGGGTAGGGATGGGCCGAAGAGCCGGGCTCTCTGGGCTGGGATAGCAGGGATGGGCAGGGGTGGGCTAGCAGGGAAGGGCCGGGGTGGGCTAGCAGGGAAGGGCCGGGTGGGCTAGCAGGAAGGGCCGGAATGGGCTAGCAGGGGAGGGATAGGCTAGCAGGGAAGGGTCGGGGTGGGCTAGCAGGGAAGGGCCGGGTGGGCTGGCAGGGATGGGCCGGGGTGGGCTAGCATAGAAGGGCCGGAATGGGCTAGCAGGGGAGGGATAGGCTAGCAGGGAAGGGTCGGGGTGGGCTAGCAGGGAAGGACGGGATGGACTAAGAGGGCCGGTCTAGCAGGAATGGGATGGGCCGAAGGGCGGGCTCTCTGGGCTGGGATGGGCTAGTAGGGAAGGGTCGGGATGGGTTAGTAGGGAAGGTCCGGGATGGGCTTGCAGGGTCGGTATAGGCTAGTAGGGCCGGGATGGGCTAGCAGGGAGGGGCCGGGATGGGTTAACAGGGAAGGGCCGGAATGGGCTAGCAGGGTCGGGATGGGCTAGCAGGGTCGGGATGGGCTAGCAGGGTCGGGATAGGCTAGCAGGGCCAGGGTGGGCTAGCATGGGAAGGCCGGCCGAGCGGCCGCTGATTGGCGCGGCGCTGGGCTAGCTGGGGAGGTCCGTGATGGGCTAGCAGGGAAGGGCCGGGATGGGCTAGGAGGGAAGGGCCGGGGTGGGCTAGCATGGAAGGGCCGGAGTGGGCTAGCAGGGAAGGGCCGGGGTGGGCTAGCAGGGAAGGGCCGGGGTGGGCTAGCAGGGAAGGGCCGGGATGGGCTAGCAGGGAAAGGATGGGCTAGCAGAGATGGGCCGGGATGGGCTAGCAGGGAAGGGCCGGGATGGGCTAGCAGGGAAGGGCCGGCGTGGGCTAGCAGGGAAGGGCCGGGCCGAGCGGCCACTGATTGGCGCGGCGTTTGGGAAAGATACATGGGAGCCGGCGGCCAATGAGCGGCGGAGGCGAGAAACACGTGGCGGAGTTTTGTTGCTGGCCCCGCCCCCTGGCAACGAGGGAGGGAGCGCTGCGGACAGCGAAGGAGCGCCGCCGTCAGTGGAGGGAGCGCCGCCGTTAGTGGAGGGAGCGCCGCGGGCAGAGGAGGGAGCGTCCCTGGCAACGAGGGAGCGCCGCGGGCAGAGGAGCGAGCGTCCCTGGCAACGAGGGAGCGCCGCGGGCAGAGGAGGGAGCGCCCCCGTCCACAGCGCAAGATGAGCCGCGCACAGACCGGGTAAAGGGAGAAGGGCCGGGAGAGAGAGAGAGAGACAGAGAGAGAGAGAGAGAGAGAGACAGAGAGAGAGAGAGAGAGAGAGAGAGAGAGGGGGGAACAGAGAGAGAGAGAGAGAGAGAGAGAGAGAGAGAGAGAGAGGGGGGAACAGAGAGAGAGAGAGAGAGAGAGAGAGAGAGAGAGAGAGAGGGGGGAACAGAGAGAGAGAGAGAGAGAGAGAGAGAGAGAGGGGGGTGGCAGGGAGGAGGGGAGAGAGAGAGAGACAGAGGGGGGGGGGACAGAGAGAGAGAGAGAGAGAGAGAGAGAGAGAGAGAGAGAGAGAGAGAGAGAGAGAGAGAGAGAGAGAGAGAGAGAGAGAGAGAGAGATGGCAGGGAGGGAGAGAGAGAGGGGGGGGGTGACACGGACAGAGAGAGAGATGGAGAGAGAGCGAGACACAGAGAGAGAGAGACAGACAGAGCGACAGGGAGAGAGAGTGACAGAGAGAGAGACAGAACGAGACAGAGAGAGAGAGTATAGAATAGAGGAAGAATAATGGGTGGAGAGGGATGGCGGGAGGGTGGAGGGGTGGTGTAGAGGGTGAGGTTGGGGGAGTGGAGGGAGAGAGGGGGGGTTGACCATGACTGTCGGAAGAAAGGATGAAATTGTGAAGAGAGGGAGAGGGTGAGAGTTCGATACGAGGGAGGTGATGGAGGGAGGAGGGGGGCAGAACAGGAATGGCAGTGAGGGACAGAGTGATACAGCACGGAAAACAGGCCCTTCAGCCCAACCTGCCCACACCGACCAACATGCCCCATCTACACTAGTCCCACCTGCCCACACCGACCAACATGCCCCATCTACACTAGTCCCACCTGCCCACACCGACCAACATGCCCCATCTACACTAGTCCCACCTGCCCACACCGACCAGCATGCCCCATCTACACTAGTCCCACCTGCCCACACCGACCAACATGCCCATCTACATAGTCCCACCTGCCCACACCGACCAACATGCCCCATCTACACTAGTCCCCACCTGCCCACACCGACCAACATGCCCCATCTACACTAGTCCCACCTGCCCACACCGACCAACATGCCCCATCTACACTAGTCCCACCTGCCCACACCGACCAACATGCCCCATCTACACTAGTCCCACCTGCCCACACCGACCAACATGCCCCATCTACACTAGTCCCACCTGCCCACACCGACCAACATGCCCCATCTACACTAGTCCCACCTGCCCACACCGACCAACATGCCCATCTACACTAGTCCCACCTGCCCACACCGACCAACATGCCCCATCTACACTAGTCCCACCTGCCCACACCGACCAACATGCCCCATCTACACTAGTCCCACCTGCCCACACCGACCAACATGCCCCATCTACACTAGTCCCACCTGCCCACACCGACCAACATGCCCCATCTACACTAGTCCACCTGCCCACACCGACCAACATGCCCCATCTACACTAGTCCCACCTGCCCGCACCGACCAACATGCCCATCTACACTAGTCCCACCTGCCCACACCGACCAACATGCCCCATCTACACTAGTCCCACCTGCCCACACCGACCAACATGCCCCATCTACACTAGTCCCACCTGCCCACACCGACCAACATGCCCCATCTACACTAGTCCCACCTGCCCACACCGACCAACATGCCCCATCTACACTAGTCCACCTGCCCACACCGCCCAACATGCCCCATCTACACTAGTCCCACCTGCCCACACCGACCAACATGCCCCATCTACACTAGTCCCACCTGCCCACACCGACCAACATGCCCCATCTACACTAGTCCCACCCGCCCACACCGGCCAGTTCGTTGGATGCTTTCAAGAGAGAGCTGGATAGAGCTCTTAAGGATAGCGGAGTGAGGGGGTATGGGGAGAAGGCAGGAACGGGGTACTGATTGAGAGTGATCAGCCATGATCGCATTGAATGGCGGTGCTGGCTCGAAGGGCTGAATGGCCTACTCCTGCACCTATTGTCTATTGTCTATTGTCTATTGACCAACATGCCCCATCTACACTAGTACCACCTGGCTAGACACAAAGTGCTGGAGTAACTCAGCGGGACAGGCAGCATCTCTAGGGAGAAGGAATGGGTGATGTTTTGGGTTCGAGACCCTTCTTCATCAGTCTGAAGAAGGGTCTCGACCTGAAACCTCACCCATTCCTTCTCTCCTAAGATGCTGCCTGTCCCGCTGAGTTACTCCAGCATTTTGTGTCTACCTTCTGTTTAAACCAGCACCTTCAGTTCCTTCCTACACATCTAGTCCCACCTGCCCGCCCGCGTTTGGCCCACATCCCTCCACATCTGCACCATCCACGTACCTGTCCAAGTGTCTCGTAAACGTTGTATTGTCAGGGCAGGGGGTGGTGGGTGTATGGAACGAGCTGCCCTTGGAGGTAGTTGAGGCAAGGACTATCGCAACATTCAAAAAGACCCTTGGACAGGTATGTGGACGGACAGGTGTAGAGGGATGTGGGCCAAACCGAAGTGTCAGGTCATAAGTGACAGGAGCAGAATTAGGCCATTCGGCCCATCATCTCCACTCCGCCATTCAACCATGGCTGATCTATCTCTCCCTCCTAACCCCATTCTCCAGCCTTCTCCCCATAACCCCTGACACCCGCATATCAAGTCAGTATGGAGCACCAAGCTGGCCAGAGTGTTGCTACTATTCTGTGACGTTTCATTCATTCAGTTATGAACCACACAATCGCAGGAACATGGCCGACTGCCCAAATGGGTCCAAATATTTACACAGGTCGGCAGTGTTTGCAGTTCAGAAACAGTCTTCTCCCCCAACAGGATTAGGCCCCTGAAGACAGACACAGAGTGCCGGAGTAACTCAGCGGGTCAGGCAGCATCTGTGGAGAACATGGATAGGTGACGTTTCACAGAGTGCTGGAATAACTCAGTGGGTCAGGCAGCATCTGTGGAGAGAAGGCACGATTGACGTTCCTTCTTGTTATGCCCTGACCGTACGTAGACGCGGGCAGCTGGGACATGTCGGTCGGCAGGGCCAGGTCGGGCCGAAGGGTCTGTTTCCGTGCTGTGTGTGAGGCTGGGCTGGTGCTCAGTGTGGGTGGGAGAGAGAAGTCTGAGTCCTGGGGGGCATTTACAGCGGTGAGGAGGGGGAAGGAAAGTCCAGTTGCTAGGCCGGGGGGAGGGGGAGGTGTTTGGTTGCCGGGCAACAGTGGGGGGTGAGGGGGGGTTCCATTGCCGGGGGGGGGGGGGGATGTGGTTGCCGGGGAGGGGGGGGTTTGGGGGTTCCGTCACCTGCAGCAGTTCAGTTACAGTTTAGTTTATTGTCCCGTGTACTGAGCGAGGTACAGTGAGAAGCTTGTGTTGCGCGTTAACCAGTCAGTGGAAAGACAATACATGATTACAATCCAGCCACAGTCCACAGTATACAGATACAGGATAAGGGAATAACTCAGCGGGACAGGCAGCATCTCTCACCCCCTGAATTACTCCAGCATTTTGTGTCTCCGGTTTAAACCAGCATCACATAAAGGGAATAACGTTTAGTGCAAGATAAAGCCAGCAAAGTCCGATCAAGGATAGTCCGAGGGTCTCCGATGAGGTAGATGGGAGGTCGGGACGTGTTCATTTCATGGGTTCTGGGAGCTGGCCTGTTTCTGTGCCGTACTGTACAACCTTCTGATATGCCATTCGGCCCATCAAGTCTACTCTGCCATTCAATCACGGCTGATCTATCTCTCCCTCCTAACCCCATTCTCCTGCTTTCTTCCCATAACCCCCGACACCTGCACTGATCAAGAAACTATTAATCTCTGCCTTAAAAATATCCACTGATTTGGCCTCCACAGCCGTCTGTGGCAATCAATTCCAAAGATTCACCACCCTCTGACTAAAGAAATTCGTCCTCATCTCCTTCCTAAAGGTACCTCCCTTTAATTCTGAGGCTGTGCCCTCTAGAAACATAGAAACATAGAAAATAGGTGCATGAGGAGGCCATTCAGCTCTTCGAGCCAGCACCGCCATTCAATGTGATCATGGCTGATCATCCACAATCAGTACCTCATTCCTGCTTTCTCCCCATACCCCTTGATTCCGTTAGCCCCAAGAGCTAAATATAACTCTCTCTTGAAAACATCCAGTGAATTGGCCTCCACTGCCCTCTGTGGCAGAGAATTCCACAGATTCACAACTCTCTGGGTGAAAAAGCTTTTCCTCATCTCAGTCCTAAATGGCCTCCCCCTTATTCTAGTCCAGGGCCTGGACTCTCCCACGAGTGGAAACATCTTGTCCCTCCAGAGGGTTCACTGTCACTCCAGGAGCTGCTGTAACGCGAGACTCTTGTCTAATCAACGCCATCTCCTAGCGACAGCACAGTGTCCGGGCAGTGATTAATTCTACCTGCTTCGTCAGGTATCTGTGCAGGAAGGAACTGCAGGTGCTGCTTTAGATCGACACAGAGTGCTGGAGTAACTCAGCGGGTCAGGCAGCATCTGCGGAGAACATGGATAGGTGACGTTTCACAGAGTGCTGGAGTAACTCAGCGGGACAGGCAGCATCTGTGGAGAACATGGATAGGTGACGTTTCACAGAGTGCTGGAGTAACTCAGCGGGTCAGGCAGCATCTGTGGAGAACATGGATAGGTGACGTTTCACAGAGTGCTGGAGTAACTCAGCGGGTCAGGCAGCATCTGTGGGGAGATGGAATGGGTGAGAGTCTTTCTTCAGACTCGGGGGAGAGGGAAACGAGAGGTATGGAAGGGTAAGGTGTGAAAACGACAGATCAAAGTGTGTTGGGGGGCAGTGAGCTGTGGGGGGTCGGCAGAGCCAATGACAAGGTGCCACATCACGGGGGGGGTGGTCTCCAGTTCTGGGTTCAGCTGTTATCAGGCAACTGAACCGTCCTCTCACCAACTAGAGAGTGGGCCTGACCTCCCATCTACCTCAGAGGCCAGAGGGGATGATCTCCCCCCCCCCTCCACTGGATACACAGAGGGCCGGCACTGCCAATGGGCAGCCGTGGTTACGGTGTTTGTACGGTAAATGTTTGGTGGCTACAGGTCAGTGCGTGGGAAGCTGACACTGCTCACAGAGTCACAGAGTGATACAGTGTGGAAACAGGCCCTTCATAGAGTCACAGAGTGATACAGTGTGGAAACAGGCCCTTCATAGAGTCACAGAGTGACACAGGCCCTTCATAGAGTCACAGAGTGACACAGTGTGGAAACAGGCCCTTCATAGAGTCACAGAGTGAGACAGCACGGAAACAGGCCCTTCATAGTCACAGAGTGACACAGTGTGGAAACAGGCCCTTCATAGAGTCACAGAGTGACACAGGCCCTTCATAGAGTCACAGAGTGACACAGTGTGGAAACAGGCCCTTCGGCCCAACTTGTGCACACCAGCAAACATGTCCCAGCTACATTAGTCCCAGCTGCCCGCGTTTGGCCAATGTCTCTCCAAACCATGTACCTGTCTAACTGCTTCTTAAATATTCTCTCATCATTGTACAAACTTCTCTCTGGTCTCCCCTCAACCTCCCACGCTCGCGATAAAACAATCCCAGTCTGTCCACCCACTCCCTGTAGCTCACACCCTCTAATCCAACCTCTCCCTGTAGCTCACACCCTCTAATCCACCCTCTCCCTGTAGCTCACACCCTCTAACCCACCCTCTCCCTGTAGCTGGAAGCCTCTAACCCACCCTCTCCCTGTAGCTCACACCCTCTAATCCACCCTCTCCCTGTAGCTCACACCCTCTAACCCAGGCAGCATTGTGGTAAACCTCCTCTGCCCCCCCTCTCTAAAGCCTCCATATCCTATTATTGGGGCAACCAAACTGCACTCAATACTCCAAATGCAGCCTGACCAGAAGGTCACAAGGAATAGGCATAGAATTAGGCCATTCGGCCCATCAAGTCTACTCCGCCATTCAATCACGGCTGATCTATCTCTCTCTCCTAACCCCATTCTCCTGCCTTCTCCCCATAACCTCTGACTTCTTCTTCTTCTTAAGCCCTTGGCTCCTCTAGGGAGCACAGGCCATTGACATATGTCCTCCACCTCACTCAGTTGTTGGCTGTTCTTTTGAGATCTCCACAGTTGAGCCCACTCCCAGACGTTTCCGCCTGGACACCTCTTCTCCAGCTGTTCCTGGGGCCACCTCTTTTCCTCTTTCCTTGGCGGTTCCATTTCAGGGCTTGCCGGGTGATGTTTGTGGCCGGGTGATGTTTGTGGCAAGTTTTATGAGGGTGTGTCCAATCCAACTCCATTTTCTCTTTCGAATTTGTAAGTCAATGGGATCCTGGCTTGTTCTTTTCCACATGTCCACATTGCTTACTTTGTCTCTCCAGATGTCTAGTATTCTCCTGAGGCAGGTGTTAATGAATGTTTGCAGCCTGTTTGTTGCGTATTTTGTTGTTTTCCATGTTTCTGATCCGTACAGCATCATCTGCTTCACATTTGAATTAAAGATGCGTATTTTGGTGTTGATTGAGATGTATTTTGAGCTCCAGATCTTCCTGAGCATGTTAAACATCACCCTAGACTTATTGATTCAATAGACAATAGACAATTGGTGCAGGAGGAGGCCATTCGGCCCATCGAGCCAGCACCGCCATTCAATGTGATCATGGCTGATCATTCTCAATCAGTACCCCGTTCCTGCCTTCTCCCCATACCCCCTGACTCCACTATCCTTAAGAGCTCTATCCAGCTCTCTCTTGAATGCATTCAGAGAATTGGCCTCCACTGCCTTCTGAGGCAGAGAATTCCACAGATTCACAACTCTCTGACTGAAAAAGTTTTTCCTCATCTCCGTTCTAAATGGCCTAACCCTTATTCTTAAACTGTGGCCCCTGGTTCTGGACTCCCCCAACATTGGGAACATGTTTCCTGCCTCTAACGTGTCCAACCCCTAAATAATCATATACGTTTCGATAAGATCCCCTCTCATCCTTCTAAATTCCAGTGTATACAAGCCTAGTCACTCCAGTCTTTCAACATATGACAGTCTGTTTTTATTCTGCTTTTTATGTCTGCATCTGCCCCTCGATGATGTCCATCACACTGCCCCTCGGTGATGTCCATCACACTGCCCCTCGGTGATGTCCACCACACTGCCCCCCGGTGGTGTCCATCACACTGCCCCCCGGTGATGTCCACCACACTGCCCCTCGGTGATGTCCACCACACTGCCCCTCGGTGGTGTCCATCACACTGCCCCTCGGTGGTGTCCACCACACTGCCCCTCGGTGGTGTCCACCACACTGCCCCCCGGTGGTGTCCACCACACTGCCCCCCGGTGGTGTCCACCACACTGCCCCTCGGTGGTGTCCACCACACTGCCCCTCGGTGGTGTCCACCACACTGCCCAGGTCTGTGAATGTTTCTCCCTCCTCCAGGACAGTGCTGTGCATGAGGAGAGGGCTGCTGGTTTTGGACTGGATCTCCATCACCTGTGTCTTTGCTGTATTGGGTGTAAGACCAAGTTCTGTTGCAGCTTATAAGAGTCTGTCCGTCTTCTCCTGCATTTGTATCTGTGTGTGTGAAAGGAGAACTATGTTGTCTGCGAAGTCAAGGTCATCCAGCTGTTCCCACATTGTCCACTGAAACGCGGTCTAGGCTTAAGCTCAGGGGTGACCGCGCTTTTGCGGTTGCAGCTCCTAGACTGTGGAACAGCATCCCTCTCCCCATCAGAACTGCCCCCTCCATCCACTCCTTTAAGTCCAGGCTCAAAACCTATTTCTACTCCCTAGCGTTTGAGGCTCATTGAGGAGGCGCTGTGAACTGTTTTGTATGTGCTGTTATGTTTGCGTGCTACTGTATGTTTCATTTTTTTCCTAATCAGATGTACAGCACTTTGGTCAATGTGGGTTGTTTTTAAATGTGCTGTACAAATAAAATGGACTTGACTTGACTTGACTTGAAACCATAACCCTGACACCCGCACTGATCGACAATCTATCTATCTCTGTGTTAACTATACCCACTGACTTGTGGCCTCCACAGCCGTCTGTGGCAAAGAATCCCACAGATTCACCACCCTCTGACTAAAGTAATTCCTCCTCATCTCCTTCCTAAAGGAACGCCCTTTAATTCTGAGGCTGTGTCCTCTGGTCCTAGACTCTCCCACTATTGGAAACATCCTCTCCACATCCACTCTATCCAGGCCGCTCACTGTTCTGTACGTTCCAATGAGGTCCCCCCTCATCCTTCTAAACTCCAGCAAGTGCAGGCCCAGTGCCCACAAACGCTCATCATAGGTTAACCCACTCATTCCTGGGATCATTAGGACCAAAGTCCAAGCAAGCTACATCATCACTTCCTGAGTCTTGTACTATGTGCCCATGAAAGCAAGCACACCTTGTTTACAGTGCTACCCACTCTATCTGTAGTGTGCGATAGTGTTAGTGTACGGGGTGGTTGCTGGTCGGTGCAGACTCGATGGGCCGAAGGGCCTGTTTCCACGCTGTATCTCTGAATTCTACTTGTGTTGCCACTTTCAGTTATTCTGCCAATCCGTGAGAGTTGCACAGTGCAGATCAGCCATAGTCTGATGTTTGTGGAGTCTTGCTGTGGATGTGGAGAGGATGTTCCCACTAGTGGGAGAGTCTAGGACCAGAGGGCACAGCCTCAGAATTAAAAGATGTTCCTTTAGGAAGGAGATGAGGAGGAATTTCTATAGTCAGAGGGTGGTGAATCTGTGGGATTCTTTGCCACAGACGGCTGTGGAGGCCACATGTCAGTGGGTATATTTAAGGCAAAGACAGATAGATTGTTGATCAGTGCAGGTGTCAGGGGTTATGGGGAGAAGGGAGGAGAATGGGGTTAGGAGGGAGAGATAGATCAGCCGTGATTGAATGGCGGGGTGGACTGGATGGGCCGAAGGGCCTAATTCTGCTGCTCTGTCTTGTGAACTTGTGCAGAAACTCTCAGAGGGTCGGGCAGCCTCTGTGGAGGTGGGAACCTTTCATTTGAGCGCTGTGCTGACGTTGCGGGGAGCTGGAGCGTGAACCACACCCAGGACAATGCCCGACCCGCTGAGTGTTTGCCCGCTTTGCTCCCTTAACCAGGCTGTTGGGCGCGTTGGGAATCCCGCGATTATTATGTTTCCCCACCTCCCCATCACCTCCACTCCCGCCGCTCGGCACCGCGTGCTGGGGACGGGACGGGAGCGTGTGCCAGGCGTGTGGAGACCCGTGTGCAAGCCTAGGCAGGCCCTGTGCCCAGCTGGGTCCACACGGAACCCTCGGGAGAGGAGACTGGGAGCTGATTCATCACCTCTACACCACTGAGACTGGTGGGGCCTGAAACACTAGGCACTGCTAATTGAAACAAACTCATTAACAACTTGGACCCAGATTCACACCAGATACACGCTTTTTCCCTTCTTAACAAGAATTTTATTCAGTGTTTATACTTTAGTTTAGTTTAGAGATACAACTTTGGCCCACCGAGCCCGCATCGAATGAGGGGGTATGGGGAGAAGGCAGGAACGGGGTAGTGATTGTGGATGATTAGCCATGGTCACAGTGAATGGCGGTGCTGGCTCGAAGGGCCGAATGGCCTCCTCCTGCACCTATTGTCTATTGACCAGCGATCCCCGCACACTAACACTATACTACACACACTAGGGTCAATGTTTTACATTTACACCAAAGCCAATTAACCTACAAACCTGCACGTCTTTGGAGTGTGGGAGGAAACCGGAGCGCCCGGAGAAAACCCACGCGGGTCACGGGGAGAACGTACAAACTCCGTACAGACAGCGCCCGTAGTCGGGATGGAACCCGGTTCTCTGGCGCTGTGAGGCAGCAGCTCTACCCGCTGCACCACCGTGCCGGACTTTCAATGTACCAGAAAGTACAAAGACTGTCAGTGGTCGCGTTCCATCGGGCGATCATTATAAAGCAATGGTGGCATCTCCATCTTCAATCCCCTCGCCCTCCCCACAGCGACCAGCGTTCACGTACAGCCTCCAGCGTCCCCGTGGACACCGCGTGTTCCCTCTCCTGGGGCACGCGGCACGATCGGACATCGGCCCGGTACTGGGGCGGGCGGCCGACTCTGGTGTGGCCATCGACCGCCCGCTGCCTGGACCGACGGATGGCCATCTTGGCCAGGCTCCGGAGCAGACCGACAGGGCGATCTTGGCCAGGCCCAGGAGCAGACCGACAGGGCTATCTTGGACAGGCCCAGGAGCAGAACGACAGGGCGATCTTGGCCAGGCCCAGGAGCAGAACGACAGGGCTATCTTGGACAGGCCCAGGAGCAGAACGACAGGGCGATCTTGGCCAGGCCCAGGAGCAGACCGACAGGGCTATCTTGGACAGGCCCAGGAGCAGAACGACAGGGCCATCCTGCCCGCTGACTCTCCCCACCCCCTGCCCAGGGTCCACACGCCAGGATCGTGGGGCGGAAACGCAGCCAGAACTCCAGGAGCAGTCCCTTCAGATGCTGCAGCCTCCCACACACCGTGTACACGTGCAACACGGTCTATCCCCCCCCCCCCCCCCCAGAAGCTACAGGCATGTCCCAGAATCACACTGCCTGGAAACAGGCCCTTCGGCCCACCTTGTCCATGCTGGCTGAGATGCAGATCAGAGTCATAGAGTCATTCAGCACGGAAACAGGCCCTTCGGCCCAACCTGCCCACACCGACCCATAAACTAGTTTAGTTTAGTTTATTGTCACGTGTCCCGAGGTACAGTGAACATGCCCCATCTACATTCGTCCCACCTGCCCGCGTTTGGCCCCTATCCCACTAAACCTGTCCTATCCATTTACCTGTCCAAATGTTTTTTAAACTTGGTGATAGTCCCAGCCTCAACCACCTCCTCCAGCAGCTCGTTCCATCCACCCACCACCCTCTGTGTGGAAAAGCTGCCCCTCGGGTTCCTAGTAAATCTTTCCCCTTTCACCTTAAACCCGAGTCCTCTGACCCTTGGTGCTTCCATCAGCAACGGCCCCGACCTTCCAACCTACCTCCGAGAGCACTGGGGGTTTTCACTGTAACTTAGGGGGTATGGGGAGAAGGCAGGAACGGGGTACTGATTGAAAATGATCGGCCATGATCACATTGAATGGTGGTGCTGGCTCGAAGAGCCGAACGGCCTCCTCCTGCACCTATTGTCTATTGTAACTATAATGCTCTAACATTATATTCTGTACTCTGGTATTTTCTGCACTCTATTCACATTTAAAAAAACATTTGGACAGGTACATGGATAGGACAGACAGAGAGGGATATGGGCCCAATGCAGGCAGGTGGGACTAGTGTAGATGGGGCATGTTGGCCGGTGTGGGCAGGTGGGACTAGTGTAGATGGGGCATGTTGGTCGGTGTGGGCAGGAGGGACTAGTGTAGATGGGGCATGTTGGTCGGTGTGGGCAGGTGGGACTAGTGTAGATGGGGCATGTTGGTCGGTGTGGGCAGGTGGGACTAGTGTAGATGGGGCATGTTGGTCGGTGTGGGCAGGTGGGACTAGTGTAGATGGGGCATGTTGGTCGGTGTGGGCAGGTGGGACTAGTGTAGATGGGGCATGTTGGTCGGTGTGGGCGAGTTGGACCGAAGGGCCTGTTTCCACGCTGGGTACTAATTGATTAAGAGGAATTATCTTTATAGACAATAGACAATAGACAATAGGTGCAGGAGTAGGTCATTCAGCCCTTCGAGCCAGCACCGCCATTCAATGCGATCATGGCTGATCACTCTCAATCAGTACCCCGTTCCTGCCTTCTCCCCATACCCCCTCACTCCGCTATCCTTAAGAGCTCTATCCAGCTCTCTCTTGAAAGCATCCAACGAACTGGCCTCCACTGCCTTCTGAGGCAGAGAATTCCACACCTTCACCACCCTCTGACTGAAAAAGTTCTTCCTCATCTCCGTTCTAAATGGCCTACCCCTTATTCTTAAACTGTGGCCCCTTGTTCTGGACTCCCCCAACATTGGGAACATGTTATCTGCCTCTAATGTGTCCAATCCCCTAATTATCTTATATGTTTCAATAAGATCCCCCCTCATCCTTCTAAATTCCAGTGTATACAAGCCCAATCGCTCCAGCCTTTCAACATACGACAGTCCCGCCATTCCGGGAATTAACCTAGTGAACCTACGCTGCACGCCCTCCATAGCAAGAATATCCTTCCTCAAATTTGGAGACCAAAACTGCACACAGTACTCCAGGTGCGGTCTCACCAGGGCCCGGTACAACTGTAGAAGGACCTCTTTGCTCCTATACTCAACTCCTCTTGTTACGAAGGCCAACATTCCATTGGCTTTCTTCACTGCCTGCTGTACCTGCATGCTTCCTTTCATTGACTGATGCACTAGGACACCCAGATCTCGTTGAACTCCCCCTCCTCCTAACTTGACACCATTCAGATAATAATCTGCCTTTCTATTCTTACTTCCAAAGTGAATAACCTCACACTTATCTACATTAAACTGCATCTGCCATGTATCCGCCCACTCACACAACCTGTCCAAGTCACCCTGCAGCCTTATTGCATCTTCCTCACAATTCACACTACCCCCCAACTTAGTATCATCCGCAAATTTGCTAATGGTACTTTTAATCCCTTCGTCTAAGTCATTAATGTATATCGTAAATAGCTGGGGTCCCAGCACCGAGCCTTGCGGTACCCCACTGGTCACTGCCTGCCATTCCGAAAGGGGCCCATTTATCCCCTCTCTTTGCTTTCTGTCTGTCAACCAATTTTCTATCCATGTCAGTACCCTACCCCCAATACCATGTGCCCTAATTTTGCCCACTAATCTCCTATGTGGGACCTTGTCGAAGGCTTTCTGAAAGTCGAGGTACACCACATCCACTGACTCTCCCTTGTCAATTTTCCTAGTTACATCCTCAAAAAATTCCAGTAGATTTGTCAAGCATGATTTCCCCTTCGTAAATCCATGCTGACTCGGAATGATCCCGTTACTGCTATCCAAATGTCAGAGGGTGGTGATTCTTTGCCACAGACGGCTGTGGAGACCACAAGTCAGTGGATATTTTTGTGGCAGAGATAGATAGATTGTTGATCAGTGCGGGTGTCAGGGGTTACGGGGAGAAGGCAGGAGAATGGGGTTAGGAGGGAGAGATAAATCAGCCATGGTTGAGTGGTGGAGTAGATGGGCCGAATGGCCTAATTCTGCTCCTATCACTTATGACCTGTTGAAATGTGTTCCCAGGTGCTGTGGGGGGTAGCATGCCAGTCCGGAATGTTCTGTGAGGGTGAGTGGTGCTGTGTTTAACCCTGACCTGTGACCCCAGGCCAGAGGGGTCGTGGGCACTGACCGCTTGTGGTTTGTGTTTCAGACCCTTGGCTGCCTACAACAGCCTGACCGACAAACATCTGACCGGATACTTCAACAACACTCGTGTACGGAGACACCTCCAGCGTGTGGGCCTGGTACGTGGCAGCCTCACCCCCTCCCTAACCCCCCCCCCCACACTCGCACCTCCACTCACCCCCTCCACTCACCCCCTCCACTCACCCCCTCCCTACCCCCCCCCACACTCCCCCCACTCACCCCCTCCCTACCCCCACAACACTCGCACCTCCACTCACCCCCTCCACTCACCCCCTCCCTACCCCCCCCCACACTCCCCCCACTCACCCCCTCCCTACCCCCCCCCAACACTCGCACCTCCACTCACCCCCTCCACTCACCACCTCCACTCACCCCCTCCCTACCCCCCCCACACTCGCACCTCCACTCACCCCCTCCACTCACCACCTCCACTCACCCCCTCCCTACCACCCCCACACTCGCACCTCCACTCACCCCCTCCCTACCCCCCCAACACTCGCACCTCCACTCACCCCCTCCACTCACCACCTCCACTCACCCCCTCCCTACCCCGCCCCACACTCGCACCTCCACTCACCCCCTCCACTCACCCCCTCCCTACCCCCCCCCACACTCCCCCCACTCACCCCCTCCCTACCCCCCCCACACTCGCACCTCCACTCACCCCCTCCACTCACCCCCTCCACTCACCCCCTCCCTACCCCCCCCACACTCCCCCCACTCACCCCCTCCCTACCCCCCCCAACACTCGCACCTCCACTCACCCCCTCCACTCACCACCTCCACTCACCCCCTCCCTACCCCCCCCCAACACTCGCACCTCCACTCACCCCCTCCACTCACCACCTCCACTCACCCCCTCCCTACCCCCCCCCACACTCGCACCTCCACTCACCCCCTCCACTCACCCCCTCCCTACCCCCCCCCACACTCGCACCTCCACTCACCCCCTCCACTCACCCCCTCCCTACCCCCCCCCACACTCCCCCCACTCACCCCCTCCCTAACCCCCCCCCACACTCGCACCTCCACTCACCCCCTCCACTCACCCCCTCCACTCACCCCCTCCCTACCTCCCCTCACACTCCCCCCACTCACCCCCTCCCTACCCCCCCCACACTCCCCCCACTCACCCCCTCCCTACCCCCCCCAACACTCGCACCTCGACTCACCCCCTCCACTCACCCCCTCCCTACCCCCCCACACTCGCACCTCCACTCACCCCCTCCACTCACCACCTCCACTCACCCCCTCCCTACCCCCCCCACACTCGCACCTCCACTCACCCCCTCCACTCACCCCCTCCCTACCCCCCCACACTCCCCCCACTCCCTCACCCCCTCCCTACCACCCGCCCACTCCCCCCACTCACCCCCTCCCTACCCCCCCACACTCCCTCCACACACCCCCTCCTTACCCCCCCCCACACTCGCACCTCCACTCACCCCCTCCCTACCCCCCCCACACTCGCACCTCCACTCCGTCCCTCCACTCACCCCCTCCCTACCCCCCCCACACTCCTTCCACACACCCCCTCCCTACCCCCCCCCCACTCCCCCCACTCACCCCCTCCACTCACCCCCTCCACTCACCCCCTCCACTCACCCCCTCCCTACCCCCCCACACTCGCACCTCCACTCACCCCCTCCCTACCTCCCCCCCCTCCACTCACCCCCTCCACTCCCTCCCTCCACTCACCCCCTCCCTACCCCCCCACACTCCTGCACCACCACTCCCTCCCTCCCCCACTCCCTCCCTCCCCTACTCCCTCCCCCCGCACCCGCGCCTCCACACCCTCCCACTCCTGCACCTTCACTCCCCCTCCCTCCCTCCCCCCACTCCTGCACCTCCACTCCCTCCTCTCTCCCACTTGAGTGTGTGTGAAGGAACTGCAGATGCTGCTTTAAACCAAAGATAAACACAGAGTGCTGGAGTCAGGCAACATCTGTGGAGAGAGAGAATGGGTGACGTTTCGGGTCGAGTCCCTTCTCCAGACTGGTTCCTTCAGAATGTTTCTTGAGCGTTGCGATAGTCCCTGATCGACTTTGCCTGACCCGGCTTTTGCTGGTGTCTGTGTCTGCATGTTGGTCTCCTCCTGCACCTGTTGTCTATGTTTTTCCTGCAGGTCACCAGGAACGGGCGCATCGTGTCCGAGAAAGAATATCGTCTCAATGTGGCGCGGCAAGACCACCAGAAATATGTCCGTGACAGTCTGGCCCAGGCTGTGTACAACAAGGTGCTCACCATGGAGGTACAGCACCCCTCCCCCTCCCCACTCCCCCCCTCCCCACTCCCCACCTCCCCACTCCCCCCCTCCCCACTTCCCCCCTCCCCACTCCCCCCCTCCCCACTCCCCCCCTCCCCACTCCCCACCCCACACTCCCCCCCTCCCCACTCCCCCCCTCCCCACTTCCCCCCTCCCCACTCCCCCCCTCCCGACTCCCCACTCCCCCCTCCCCACTCCCCACCTCCCCCCCCACACTCCCCACTCCCCCCCTCCCCACTTCCCCCCTCCCCACTCCCCCCCTCCCCACTCCCCACTCCCCCCCTCCCCACTCCCCACCTCCCCCCCCACACTCCCCACTCCCCCCCTCCCCACTCCCCACCTCCCCACTCCCCCCCTCCCCACTCCCCCCCTCCCCACTCCCCCCCTCCCCACTCCCCACCTCCCCACTCCCCCCTCCCCACTCCCCCCCTCCCCACTCCCCCCCCACACTCCCCATCCCCCTCCCCACTCCCCCCCCCACACTCCCCCTCCCCCTCCCCACTCCCCCCCTCCCCACTCCCCACTCCCCCCCTCCCCACTCCCCCCCTCCCCCCTCCCCACTCCCCCCCTCCCCACTCCCCACCTCCCCACTCCCCCCCTCCCCACTCCCCCCCTCCCCACTCCCCCCCTCCCCACACCCCCCACACTCCCCATCCCCCTCCCCACTCCCCCCCCCACACTCCCCATCCCCCTCCCCACTCGTCCCCTCCCCACTCCCCCCCCACACTCCCCATCCCCCTCCCCACTTCCCCCTCCCCACACTCCCATCCCCCTCCCCACTCACCCCCCACCCCCTCACCACCCACACTCTCACCAACCTCATCACCCACCCCACTCCCTGCACTACCTCACCCCCTACCCACTCCCCATCCATCTCACCCCCGTCCCCCTCACCCCCCCCCCCCTTCTTCACCTCTCCCTTCCTCCCTGCCCCTCCCCTTCAACACAGTGGGGTCTTGCTGTGCACTGACTGTCCATGGGGTTTCTCCCCGGGGGGGGGGCAGGGACGGTCACTGGGGTCTCCCAGGGGAGGCGAGTGTCGGTCTGTCTGCGGTAACGTGTTTCCTGCAGTGACCCTCTCCCCCCTCTCCCCCCTCTCCCCCCTCTCCCCCCTCTCCCCCCCTCTCCCCCTCTCCCCCTCTCCCCCCTCTCCCCCCTCTCCCCCCTCTCCCCCTCTCCCCCCTCTCCCCCTCTCCCCCCTCTCCCCCTCTCCCCCCTCTCCCCCTCTCCCCCTCTCCCCCTCTCCCCCTCTCCCCCCTCTCCCCCCTCTCCCCCTCCCCCTCTCCCCCTCTCCCCCTCTCCCCCTCTCCCCCTCTCCCCCCTCTCCCACCCACTCCCCCCTCTCCCACCCACTCCCCCTCCTCTCCCCCACTCCCCCCTCCCCGCTCTCCCTCCTCACCCCCTAACCCTCCCCTCCTTGTGCTCTCCCCCACCCCCTTCTCCCCTCTCCCTCCCTCCCTCTTCCCACATCTCTCCCTCCTGATCTCCCTTCCCCCCCTCCCCTCCCCCTCTTCCCCCCACCCTCCCTCTCGCTCCTGCTCTTCGCCCTCCCTCCGCTTCCCCCCTCTCCCCCTCCCCCCTTCCCCCCCACTCCCGCTCCTGCTCTTCCCCCCCTCCCTCCTCCCCCTCCTTCCCTCCCTTCCCCCCCTCCCCCCCCTACCCCTCCCCCCCCCCCCACCACCCCACTCCAGCACCTCCACCAACAGGAGATCAGGAGGTGTCTCGAGGAGGTGTGTCGGCGAGACCGTGTCCAGCGTTTCAAGGTGATGTTTCCTGCCCCCGTCCCCCCTCTTGAGCCGTGATGGTTCACGTGTTACACACATGGGGGGGGGGGCTGGCACCGGGAGGGGGGGGGGGGGGGCTGGCACCGGGAGGGGGGGGGGGGGGCTGGCACCGGGAGGGGGGGGGGGTTCAGACGGCTGTGGAGGCCACAAGGCAGTGGATATATTGAAGGCAGAGATAGACAAACTCGTGATCAGTATGTTGCAAAATATACTTGGCTATTAAAGTACGATTATGGTGCATGGATAGGACGGGTTTGGAGGGATATGGACCAAGTGCAGGCAGGTGGGACTAGTGTAGATGGGGCATGTTGGTCGGTGTGGGCAGGTGGGACTAGTGTAGATGGGGCATGTTGGTTGGTGTGGGCAGGTGGGACTAGTGTAGATGGGGCATGTTGGTCGGTGTGGGCAGGTGGGACTAGTGTAGATGGGGCATGTTGGTCGGTGTGGGCAGGTGGGACTAGTGTAGATGGGGCATGTTGGTCGGTGTGGGCAGGTGGGACTAGTGTAGATGGGGCATGTTGGTCGGTGTGGGCAGGTGGGACTAGTGTAGATGGGGCATGTTGGTCGGTGTGGGCAGGTGGGACTAGTGTAGATGGGGCATGTTGGTCGGTGTGGGCAGGTGGGACTAGTGTAGATGGGGCATGTTGGTCGGTGTGGGCAGGTGGGACTAGTGTAGATGGGGCATGTTGGTCGGTGTGGGCAGGTGGGACTAGTGTAGATGGGGCATGTTGGTCGGTGTGGGCAGGTGGGACTAGTGTAGATGGGGCATGTTAGTCGGTGTGGGCAGGTGGGACTAGTGTAGATGGGGCATGTTGGTCGGTGTGGGCAGGTGGGACTAGTGTAGATGGGGCATGTTGGTCGGTGTGGGCAGGTGGGACTAGTGTAGATGGGGCATGTTGGTCGGCGTGGGCAGGTGGGACTAGTGTAGATGGGGCATGTTGGTCGGTGTGGGCGGGTGGGACTAGTGTAGATGGGGCATGTTGGTCGGTGTGGGCAGGTGGGACTAGTGTAGATGGGGCATGTTGGTCGGTGTGGGCAGGTGGGACTAGTGTAGCTGGGACATGTTGGTCGGTGTGGGCAGGTGGGACTAGTGTAGCTGGAAGATGTTGGTCGGTGTGGGCAGGTGGGACTAGTGTAGATGGGGCATGTTGGTCGGTGTGGGCAGGTGGGACTAGTGTAGCTGGGGCATGTTGGTCAGTGTGGGCAGGTGGGACTAGTGTAGCTGGGAGATGTTGGTCGGTGTGGGCAGGTGGGACTAGTGTAGATGGGGCATGTTGGTCGGTGTGGGCAGGTGGGACTAGTGTAGATGGGGCATGTTGGTCGGTGTGGGCAGGTGGGACTAGTGTAGATGGGGCATGTTGGTCGGTGTGGGCAGGTGGGACTACTGTAGATGGGGCATGTTGGTCGGTGTGGGCAGGTGGGACTAGTGTAGATGGGGCATGTTGGTCGGTGTGGGCAGGTGGGACTAGTGTAGATGGGGCATGTTGGTCGGTGTGGGCAGGTGGGACTAGTGTAGATGGGGCATGTTGGTCGGAGTGGGCAGGTGGGACTAGTGTAGATGGGGCATGTTGGTCGGCGTGGGCAGGTGGGACTAGTGTAGATGGGGCATGTTGGTCGGCGTGGGCAGGTGGGACTAGTGTAGATGGGGCATGTTGGTCGGCGTGGGCAGGTGGGACTAGTGTAGATGGGGCATGTTGGTCGGTGTGGGCAGGTGGGACTAGTGTAGATGGGGCATGTTGGTCGGTGTGGGCAGGTGGGACTAGTGTAGCTGGGACATGTTGGTCGGTGTGGGCAGGTGGGACTAGTGTAGCTGGGGCATGTTGGTCGGTGTGGGCAGGTGGGACTAGTGTAGCTGGGAGATGTTGGTCGGTGTGGGCAGGTGGGACTAGTGTAGATGGGGCATGTTGGTCGGTGTGGGCAGGTGGGACTAGTGTAGATGGGGCATGTTGGTCGGTGTGGGCAGGTGGAACTAGTGTAGATGGGGCATGTTGGTCGGTGTGGGCAGGTGGGACTAGTGTAGATGGGGCATGTTGGTCAGTGTGGGCAGGTGGGACTAGTGTAGCTGGGACATGTTGGTCGGTGTGGGCAGGTGGGACTAGTGTAGATGGGGCATGTTGGTCGGTGTGGGCAGGTGGGACTAGTGTAGATGGGGCATGTTGGTCGGTGTGGGCAGGAGGGACTAGTGTAGATGGGGCATGTTGGTCGGTGTGGGCAGGTGGGACTAGTGTAGATGGGGCATGTTGGTCAGTGTGGGCAGGTGGGACTAGTGTAGATGGGGCATGTTGGTCGGTGTGGGCAGGTGGGACTAGTGTAGATGGGGCATGTTGGTCGGTGTGGGCAGGTGGGACTAGTGTAGATGGGGCATGTTGGTCGGTGTGGGCAGGTGGGACTAGTGTCGATGGGGCATGTTGGTCGGTGTGGGCAGGTGGGACTAGTGTAGATGGGGCATGTTGGTCAGTGTGGGCAGGTGGGACTAGTGTCGATGGGGCATGTTGGTCGGTGTGGGCAGGTGGGACTAGTGTAGATGGGGCATGTTGGTCAGTGTGGGCAGGTGGGACTAGTGTAGATGGGGCATGTTGGTCGGTGTGGGCAGGTGGGACTAGTGTAGCTGGGACATTGTTGGCCGGTGTGGGCAAGTTGGGCCGAAGGGCCTGTTTCCACGCCGTGTCACTCTGTGACTCTGACCACAAGACGTCTCTCAGTGTATCGCTCTGTGTCGATAGTTGTAACTGTAACACTCTCTAAAAGAGAGTTAGATAGAGCTCTAGGGGCTAGTGGAATCAAGGGATATGGGGAGAAGGCAGGCACGGGTTACTGATTGTGGATGATCAGCCATGATCACAATGAATGGCGGTGCTGGCTCGAAGGGCCGAATGGTCTCCTCCTGCACCTATTGTCTATGTCTCTACACAGTGTAGTGTATGTAGGCCGGCACGGTGGTGCAGCGGGTAGAGCTGCTGCCTCACAGCGCCACAGACCCATGTTCCATCCTGTCTACGGGCGCTGTCTGTACGGAGTTTGTACGTTCTCCCCGTGACCTGCGTGGGTTTTCTCCGGGCGCTCCGGTTTCCTCCCACACTCCAAAGACGTGTAGGTTTGTAGGTTAATTGGCTTGCTGTAAATGTAAATAATCCCCAGTGTGTGTGTGTGGGTCAGTGTCGCTAACTCCCTCCGCCCCTCCTCTCTGGCCCCTGCCCTTCCCTGGCCCCCCTGGCCCTCCCGTCCACCCGTCCCCTCTCCCACCCCCCCGCCCCGCCCCGCCATTGATGGGCTGTTGTTGCCGTGCAGGGCGAGCGGACACGGCGACCGGACGATGACGTGCCCCCCCGGCTCTCGCCGAGACCACCGGCCGTCGCCCGCAACTGCCACCGCAGCCTCTCCGGGCCCAACATGGGCGAGCCCGGCCCCCTCACCTCGGTACGTACTGGCCCCGAGACCCGGCACAGGGACGCCACACACACGGGGGATCCACACAGGGGACCACACACACAGGGGGACGCACAAACACAGGGGACCCACACACACAGGGGGACCACACACACAGGGGACCCACACACAGGGGACCCACACACAGGGGACCCCACACACACAGGGGGACCCACACACACAGGGGGCCACACACAGGGGACCCACACACACAGGGGACCACACACACAGGGGACCACACACACAGGGGACCCACACACACAGGGGACCCACACACACAGGGGGTCCACACACACAGGGGACCCACACACACAGGGGGACCCACACACACAGGGGGACCCACACACACAGGGGGACCCACACACACAGGGGGACCCACACACACAGGGGACCCACACACACAGGGGGACCACACACACAGGGGGACCACACACAGGGGGACCACACACACAGGGGACCACACACACAGGGGGACGCACACACAGGGGGACCACACACAGGGGGACCACACACAGGGGACCCACACACACAGGGGGACCACACACACAAGGGACCACACACACAGGGGGACCACACACAGGGGACCACACACACAGGGGGACGCACACACAGGGGGACCACACACAGGGGGACCCACACACACAGGGGGACCCACACACACAGGGGACCCCACACACAGGGGGACCACACACACAGGGGACCACACACACAGGGGGACCACATACACAGGGGACCACACACACAGGGGGACCACATACACAGGGGGACCACACACAGGGGGACCACACACACAGGGGGACCACACACACAGGGGGACCACACACAGGGGGACCACACACACAGGGGACCACACACACAGGGGGACCACACACACAGGGGGACCCCACACAAGGGGACCACACACACAGGGGACCACACACACAGGGAGACCACACACACAGGGGGACCACACACACAGGGGACCACACACACAGGGGGACCACACACACAGGGGGACCCACACACAGGGGGACCACACACACAGGGGACCACACACACACACAAACACAGGGGACCACACACACAGGGGGACCACACACACAGGGGGACCACACACACACAGGGGGACCACACACACAGGGGACCCACACACAGGGGACCACACACACACACAAACACAGGGGACCACACACACAGGGGGACCCACACACAGGGGACCACACACACAGGGGACCAACACACACAGGGGGACCCACACACACAGGGGACCCACACACAGGGGACCACACACACAGGGGACCCACACACACAGGGGGACCCACACACACACGGGGACCCACACACACAGGGGACCCACACACACAGGGGACCCACACACAGGGGACCACACACACAGGGGACCCACACACACAGGGGGACCCACACACAGGGGACCACACACACACACAGGGGACCCCCACACACAGGGGACCACACACACAGGGTGGCCACACACACACACAGGGGACCCACACACACAGGGGGGCCACACACACACACAGGGGACCACACACACAGGGGGACCCACACACACAGGGGGGCCACACACGCACACAGGGGACCACACACACAGGGGACCCACACACACAGGGGGACCCACACACACAGGGGACCACGCACACACACACACACAGAGGACCACACACACAGGGGGACCACACACACAGGGGACCCACACACAGGGGACCACACACACAGGGGGCCCACACACAGGGGGACCCACACACAGGGGACCACACACACACACACAGGGGACCACACACACAGGGGACCACACACACAGGGGGACCACACACACAGGGGACCCACACACAGGGGACCACACACACAGGGGGCCCACACACACAGGGGGACCCACACACACAGGGGACCACACACACACACACAGGGGACCACACACACAGGGGGACCACACACACAGGGGGACCCACACACACAGGGGACCCACACACAGGGGACCACACACACAGGGGGACCCACACACACAGGGGACCCACACACAGGGGACCACACACACAGGGGGCCCACACACACAGGGGACCCACACACAGGGGACCACACACACAGGGGGACCCACACACAGGGGACCCACACACAGGGGACCCACACACACAGGGGGCCCACACACACAGGGGACCCACACACACAGGGGGGCCACACACACAGAGGATCACACACACACAGGGGACCCACAAACAGGGGGGCCACACACACACAGGGGGACCCACACACAGGGGACCCACACACAGGGGGGGGCGCACACAGGGGACCACACACACACACACACACAGGGGGGCCACACACAGGGGACCCACACACAGGGGACCCACACGCAGGGGACCCACACACAGGGGACCCAAACACAGGGGACCCAAACACAGGGGACCCACACACAGGGGACCCAAACACAGGGGATCCACACACAGGGGACCCACACACAGGGGACCCAAACACAGGGGACCCACACACAGGGGACCCACACACAGGGGACCCAAACACAGGGGACCCACACACAGGGGACCCACACACAGAGGACCCACACACAGCGGACCCAAACACAGGGGACCCACACACAGGGGACCCACACACAGGGGACCCACACACAGGGGGCCGAAACACACAGGGGCCCCACACACAGGGGACCCACACACAGGGGACCCACACACAGGGGACCCAAACACAGGGGAACCACACACAGGGGCCGACACACAGGGGACCCACACACACAGGGGCCCCACACACAGGGGGCCGACACACACAGGGTCCCCACACACAGGGGACCCACACACAGGGGCCCCACACACAGGGGACCCACACACAGGGTCCCCACACACAGGGGGGCAACACACAGGGGGAGCACACACAGGGGACCCACACACAGGGGACCCACACACAGGGGGCTGACACACACAGGGGCCCCACACACAGGGTCCCCACACACAGGGGACCCACACACAGGGGGGCAACACACAGGGGGAGCACACACAGGGGACCCACACACAGGGGGAGCACACACAGGGGCCGACACACAGGGGGCCGACACACACAGGGGCCCGGTGCCGGGTACCATCACTGGGGCCCAAAACAAGGGACATACCACACTGGGGGCCGTCACTGGGGACTGAAAGCAGGGACCAAACGTGGTACTGAGGACCGAAACCAGGGGACGGCACTGGGAACCAAATCAGGGGACCCATTGTGGGGAGCCACACCGGGAACCGGAGCAGGGGACCGAGCACGGGGGGGGTCAGTGTATCACGGAGGGTCCTGTAAGGGAACGGTAGATGTACGTTGCTGAGAAACCTAGAACAGTCTCAGGCTTGCTGCCATCACATGCACAGGTACATGGACAGGACAGGTGTGGAGGGATATGGGTCAAACGCAGGCAGGTAGGGCCAGTGTAGATGGGGCATGTTGGTCAGTGTGGGCAAGTTGGGCCGAAGGAAGGGCCTGTTTCCACACTGTATCACCCTGTGATTAAAACAACGTTCTTTTGGAAGGAGATGAGGAGGAATTTCTTTAGTCAGAGGGTGGTGAATCTGTGGGATTCTTTGCCACAGACGGCTGTGGAGGCCACAAGTCAGTGGGTATATTTAAAGCAGAGATAGATAGATTGTTGATCAGTGCGGGTGTCAGGGGTTATGGGGAGAAGGCAGGAGAATGGGGTTAGGAGGGAGAGAGAGATCAGCCATGGTTAAATGGCAGAGTAGACTTGATGGGCCGAATGGCATACCTAAAGGTGGTACAGTACAGCACAGGAACAGGCCCTTCAGCCCATCGTGGCTGTGCTAACTCTTATTTCCAGCCAACTAATCCCTTCTATCTGCATGTGCTCCATATCCCTCAATTGGAGAGTCATACAGCATTGAACAGGCCCCTCAAACAACTTGTCCATGCTGACCAAGGTAGACAATAGAAAATAGGTGCAGGAGGAGGCCATTCGGCCCTTCGAGCCAGCGCCGCCATTCAATGTGAACATGGCTGATCATTCTCAATTAGTACCCCGTTCCTGCCTTCTCCCCATACCCCCTGACTCCGCTATCCTTAAGAACTCTATCTAGCTCTCTCTTGAAAGCATTCAGAGAATTGGCCTCCACTGCCTTCTGAGGCAGAGAATTCCACAGATTCACAACTCTCTGACTGAAAAAGTATTTCCTCATCTCCGTTCTAAATGGCCTCCCCCTTATTCTTAAACTGTGGCCCCTGGTTCTGGACTCCCCCAACATTGGGAACATGTTTCCTGCCTCTAATGTGTCCAACCCCTTAATAACCTTATATGTTTCGATGTTCTACCTGCCCACATATCCCTCCATTCCGTGCGTATCCATGCACCTATCCAAAAGCCTCTTAAACGCCACTATGGTATCTGCCTCCACCCCCACCCCTGGCAGCGTGTTCCAGACCCCCACCCCTGGCAGCGTGTTCCAGACCCCCACCCCTGGCAGCGTGTTCCAGGCCCCCACCCCTGGCAGCGTGTTCCAGGCCCCCACCCCTGGCAGCGTGTTCCAGACCCCCACCCCTGGCAGCGTGTTCCAGGCCCCCACCCCTGGCAGCGTGTTCCAGGCCCCCACCCCCCTCTGTGTGAAATACAAACACCTGCCCTGCTCATCTCCATTGCCTGTCGCACCTTATAGCCCGTGCCCGAGTTAAGCCAATGATCAACAGTAGATCACCTGGTGTTGCGTTTTGGGATGTTGTACAAGGGCAGGACCTACACAGTGAATGGGGGCCTCTGGATAGTGTTGTAGAGCAGAGGGATCTAGGAGTACAGGTGCGTGGTTCCTTGAAGGTGGAGTCGCAGGTGGATAAGGTGGTCAAAAAAGGCTTTTGGCACTTTGGCCTTCATCAGTCAGAGTGTTGAGTATAGAAGTTGGGAGGTCATGTTGCAGTTGTATAAGACGTTGGTGAGACCACATTTAGAATATTGTGTTCAGTTCTGGGCTCCGTGATATAGGAAAGATATTGTCAAGCTTGAAAGGGTTCAGAGAAGATTTACGAGGATGTTGCCAGGACTAGAGGGTGTGAGCTACAGGGAGAGGTTGAGTAGGCTGGGTCTCTATTCCATGGAGCGCAGGAGGATGAGGGGTGATCTTATAGAGGTGTACAAAACCATGAGAGGAATAGATCGGGTAGATGCACAGAGTCTCTTGCCCAGAGTAGGGGAATCGAGGACCAGAGGACATGGGTTCAAGGTGAAGGGGAAAAGATTTAATAGGAATCTGAGGGGTAACGTTTCCACACAGAGGGCGGTGGGTGTATGGAACAAGCTGCCGGTGGAGGTAGTTGAGGCTGGGACTATCCCATCGTTTAAGAGACATTTCGACAGGTACATGGATAGGACGGGTTTGGAGGGATATGGCCAAGCGCAGGCGGGGTGGGACGAGTGTAGACGGGGCAGTGACCAGCAGAGTTCCGCGGGGCTCGGTGCTGGAGCCACTACTCTTCACGTTGTATATTGATGATGTGGACGAGGGGATTGAAGGCTTTGTGGCAAACTTTGCAGATGATAAGAAAATAAGTGGAGGGGCAGATAGTGCAGTCAACCCTCTCCCTCCCCCCAGACAGGGTGGCACGGTGGTGCAGCGGGTAGAGCTGCTGCCTCACAGCGCCGGAGACCCGGGTTCTCCTCGTGACCTGCGTGGGTTTTCTCCGGGCGCTCCGGTTTCCTCCCACACTCCAAAGACGTGCAGGTTTGTAGGTTAATTGGCTTCTGTAAATTGTCCCCAGTGTGTGTGGGATAGTGTTAGTGTGCGGGGATCGCTGGGCGGCACGGACTCGGTGGGCCGAAGGGCCTGCTTCCGCTCGTATCTCTAAACTAAACTAAAACTGTAGTATCTGCATCACAAACTGCTGGAGTAACTCAGCGGGTCAGGCAGCATCTGTGGAGAACATGGATAGGCAACACGGAGGGGGGAGAGGAGGGGAGAGGGAGAGAACAACAGGGGAGGGGGACAGGGAGGGGGAGAGGGGGAAGTAAAGGGAGAGAACAACAGGGGAGGGGGGGAGAGGGGGAGAAGGACAGGGAGAGGGAGAGAACAATAGGGGGAGGGGAGAGGGACAGGGAGGGCAAGAGGGGGAGGTAAAGGGAGAGAACAACAGGGGGAGGGGAGGGGAGGGAGAGTGCTGGGCCAGCACTTGTGTTACACGTCGGAAACTTGGCTCAAGTTGCTGAAAGAGGAGCCGCTTGTGGGGAAAGTGTTGAGTTGCAGCTTTGGTGACAGTGAAAGGGATCAGGGAGGGGGGGGGGGGGGGAGAGCGGGGGGGGGAGCAGTGGGGGGGGGGGGCAACCTGCAGATCAGAACAAGGAAAAACACAGAGTGCTGGAGTAACTCAGCGGGTCAGGCAGCATCTGTGGCGAACATGGATAGGTCAGGAACCTTCTTCAGACTGATCAGTCCTTTTTCCCCTGTGATGGAGGATGAACTAGAAGGTTAAGCTGAGGGCAGGGGCTGAACATGAGAGGGGAGAGGTTTAAGAGATCTAACAGGGACCTCAGGGGCAATGTTTTCTCTCAGTGGATGGTCCATATCTGGAACAAGCTGCAAGTTGGAAGCTATAGAAGCAGATAGAATTACATATTTTATAAGATATTTGGACAGAGGATAGTATGAGGTTCGAAGGATTTGGGCCAAATGCAGGCAAACAGGACCAGCCCAATATGCCAATGGTCAGTATGGACAAGGTGGGCCGAAGGGCCTGTTTCTGTGCTGTATAGTGTTGCCAACTGTCCTGTATTAGCTGGGACATCCCGTATTTTGGGCTAAATTGACGTGTCAAATCAGGGACCACCCTTGTCCAGTATTAGGCCCGGGGGCCACTGTAGGCCCGGACAGTGTAGGCCCGGACACTGTAGGCCCGGACACTGTAGGCCCGACACTGTAGGCCCGGACAGTGTAGGCCCGGACACTGTGGGCCCGGACAGTGTAGGCCCGGACGCTGTAAGCCCGGATGCTGTAGGCCCGGACGCTGTAAGCCCGGACGCTGTATACCCAGACAATGTAGGCCCGGACACTGTAGGCCCGGACACTGTAGGCCCGGACGCTGTAAGCCCGGACACTGTAGGCCCGGACAGTGTAGGCCCGGACAGTGTAGGCCCGAACAGTGTAGGCCCGGACACTGTAGGCCCGGACACTGTGAGCCCGGACGATGTAGGCCCAGACTAAGTAGGCCCTGAGGCCCGGGCGCCGCCTAACAGAGGTTGCGTAGCAACCCGCCTCCCAGCCCGGGCCGGCCGCCATTGGTGGAGTGGGAGCACGTGGCCGCTGACTGGGTGAGGTCACGTGGGGCCCACGCGGGGCGGTGACGTCACCCTTTGTCCCTTGTTTGGGAGTGAGGAAGTTGGCAACCCTAGTGCTGTACAGCTCCATGGCCTTGTATGCCTGTGTGTGAGGGAGTGTTCAATGCAAGGATACAGGGAAATATTATATTATAAGAAAATAACTGCAGATGCTGGTACAAATCGATTTATTCACAAAATGCTGGAGTAACTCAGCAGGTCAGGCAGCATCTCGGGAGAGAAGGAATGGGTGACGTTTCGGGTCGAGACCCTTCTTCAGACTGATGTCAGGGCGGTGGGACAAAGGAAGGATATAGGTGGAGACAGGAAGATAGAGGGAGATCTGGGAAGGAGGAGGGGAAGGGAGGGACAGAGGAGCTATCTGAAGTTGGAGAAGTCGACGTTCATACCACCGGGCCGCAAACTGCCCAGGCGAAATATGAGGTGTTGCTCCTCCAATTTCCGGCGGGCCTCACTATGGCACTGGAGGAGGCCCATGACAGAGAGGTCAGACTGGGAATGGGAGGGGGAGTTAAAATGCTGGGCCACCGGGAGATCAGTTGCGTTAATGCGGACCGAGCGCAGGTGTTCAGCGAAGCGATCGCCGAGCCTGCGCTTGGTTTCGCCGATATAGATAAGTTGACATCTAGAGCAGCGGATGCAATAGATGAGGTTGGAGGAGGTGCAGGTGAACCTCTGTCTCACCTGGAAAGAATGTTTGGGTCCTTTGATGGAGTTGAGGGGGGAGGTAAAGGGACAGGTGTTGCATCTCGTGCGGTTGCAAGGGAAAGTGCCCGGGGTTAGGGTGGTTTGGGTAGGAAGGGACGAGTGGACCAGGGAGTTGCGGAGGGAACGGTCTCTGCGGAACGCAGAGAGGGGAGGGGATGGGAAGATATGGCCAGTGGTGGGGTCCTGTTGTAGGTGACGGAAATGTTGGTGGATAATATGTTGGATCCGCTGGCTGGTGGGGTGGAAGGTGAGAACGAGGGGGATCCTGTCCTTGTTGCGAGTGTGGGGAGGGGGAGCAAGAGCGGAGCTGCGGGATGTAGAAGAGACCCTAGTGAGAGCCTCATCTATAATGGAGGAGGGGAAGCCCCGTTTCTGAAAAACGAGGACATCTCGGAAGCCCTAGTGTGAAACACCTCATCCCGGGCGCAGATGCGGCGTTGACGGAGGAATTGGGAGTAGGGGATAGACTTTTTGCAGGGGACCGGGTGGGAAGAAGTGTAGTCCAGATAGCTGTGCGAGTCGGTGGGCTTGTAATAAATGTCCGTCACTAGTTTTTCTCCTGTGATGGAGATGGTGAGGTCCAGAAACGGGAGGGAGATGTCAGAGATAGTCCAGGTATATTTAAGGGCAGGATGGAAATTGGAGGTGAAGTGTATAAAGAAATATTATATGCCAGGACTCGAGGGTGTGAGCTACAGGGAGAGGTTGAGCAGGCTGGGTCTCTATTCCATGGAGCGCAGGAGGATGAGGAGTGATCTTATAG
Source organism: Rhinoraja longicauda (assembly GCF_053455715.1). NCBI lineage: Eukaryota > Metazoa > Chordata > Chondrichthyes > Rajiformes > Arhynchobatidae > Rhinoraja > Rhinoraja longicauda. Next base: position 425,133 of record NC_135963.1, read on the forward strand.
AGGTGTACAAAATCATGAGCATCATTAGCCATGATCATATTGAATGGCGGTGCAGGCTCGAAGGGCCAATTGGCCTACTCCTGCACCTATTTTCTATGTTTCTATGAGAGGAATAGATCGGGTAGATGCACAGAGTCTCTTGCCCAGAGTAGGGGAATCGAGGACCAGAGGACACAGGTTCAAGGTGAAGGGGAAAAGCTTTAATAGGAATCCGAGGGGTAACTTTTCCACACAGAGGGTGGTGGGTGTGTGGAACAAGCTGCCAGAGGAGGTAGTTGAGGCAGGGACTATCCCAACATTTAAGAAACAGTTAGACAGGTACATGGATAGGACGGGTTTGGAGGGATATGGACCAAACGCAGGCAGGTGGGACTAGTGTAGCTGGAGCACTGACCATAGGAGTTCTGCAGGGCTCGGTGCTGGGGCCACTACTCTTCACGTTGTATATTAATGATGTGGACGAGGGGATTGAAGCTTTGTGGACGAGGGGATTGAAGGCTTTGTGGCCAAGTTTGCTGATGATGCTCAGATAGGCGGAGGGGCAGGTAGTGTAGAGAAAGCAGGGACTCTGCAGAAGGACTTGGACAGGTTGGTAGATGGAATATCGTGCAGCAAAGTGTAGAGTCATGCATTTTGGTCGTAGGAATAAAGGTGCAGACTATTTTCTAAATGGGGAGAGAAACCAGAAATTAGAATTAAAAGACATTCTTTTAGGAAGGAGATGAGGAGGAATTTCTTCACTCAGAGGGCGGTGAATCTGTGGGATTCTTTGCCACAGACGGCTGTGGAGGCCACAAGTCAGTGGATGTTTTTAAGGCAGAGATAGATAGATTGTTGATCAGTGCGGGTGTCAGGGGTTACGGGGAGAAGGCAGGAGAATGGGGTTAGGTGGGAGGGATAGATCAGCCATGATTGAATGGCGGAGTAGACTTGATGGGCCGAATGGCCTAATTCTACTCCTGTAGCTCATGACCTTATGTTGGCGAGCATGGATGGGTTTGGCCGAAGGGCCTGTTTCCCTGCTGATAACTCGATGACTGGGGTTAATACGATTGTTTGAAACCTCCCCCGGGTGGGTTAATGGGCAGTGTGTGGGTGGGGGGGTAAACAGTGGGGGACTTGATGGGAGTGTGGGGGGGGGGGGGGTGAGATGGGGTCAGTGTAGATGGATGGTTGATGGTCGGCACGGACTCGATGGGCCGAAGGGCCTGTCTCCGTGCTGTGTGAGTCTGGAGTCTGAACTGGGCTCATTCCATTCATTGACGGAACACAACGAGACCACAATGGGTAGTGGTGTAGACGGTTGGCCAAATATTGATCACATTATATTGATCGTAATCGATTGGCCGGGTGGGCTGAGGAATGGAGTTTAATACGGATAAGTGTGAGGTGTTACATTTTGGCACATCAAAACAGACCTTCACAGCGAATGGTGGGCCCTGGGGAGTGTTGTAGAGCAGAGGGGTCTAGGAGCGCAGGTACACAGTCCCCTGAGAGTGGTGTCACAGGTAGACAGGGAGTGTTGTAGAGCAGAGGGGTCTAGGAGCGCAGGTACACAGTCCCCTGAGAGTGGTGTCACAGGTAGACAGGGAGTGTTGTAGAGCAGAGGGGTCTAGGAGCGCAGGTACACAGTCCCCTGAGAGTGGTGTCACAGGTAGACAGGGAGTGTTGTAGAGCAGAGGGGTCTAGGAGCGCAGGTACACAGTCCCTGAGAGTGGTGTCACAGGTAGACAGGGTGGTCAAGAAGGTTTTTGGCACTTTGTGAACTCGACAGGTCAGGCAGCGTCTGTGGATGGAACGGACAGACAACGTTATGGGTTGAGACCCTTCTTCAGACTGACGCAGTTGGAGGGAGAGGAGTTGGGGGAAGGGAGGAGGGTGGGGGAGAAGGGGGTGCTGGGGAGAGGGGGGGAGGGAAAGAGAAGGGGTGGTAGAGGAAGAGGTGAGAAGGGGGAGAGAGGAGGGGGTTGGGGAGAGGGGCAGAGAGTTGGGTGGGGTAAAGGGGGGGTGAGAGGGGGAAAGTAGTTGGGGATGAGATAGTGGGGAGGAGAGGGGGGGAAGCGAGAAGGGAGAGTAGGGGTGGGGGGTAGAAGACGAAGGGGGAATGAAAGACGGGTAAGAGGGGCGGTGGGAGTTGGGAGAGGGGGCAATATTGGGGGAATGTGAGAGGGAGATGAAGCCCCCCCCTCACTCTGCCTCTCCCTCCCCCCCCCCCCTGACCAGACGACCTCCCCTCGGCCGAGCACAGCGCCGGGTGAGATGGAGCGGCCGATGACACTGGTCCCGCTGGCGGTCAGCGGCGGTCCGAGCGGAGCAGTGACCGGCTCACACCCCTCACCCGCCGGCCGGCCACGCGAGCAGCGAGGGGTGGACCCCCGGGGTCATCCCCTACAAAGGGTGAGAGGGGGCAGTATGAGGGTTGGGGGGGGTGTGGGGAGTATGGGGGTTGGGGGGTGAGGGAAAGTGGGGTGGGAAGGGGTTGAGGGGGTGGGGTGGTGTGGGGGTTGGGGGTGAGGAGGGTGGGGTGGGGTGGACTTGGGTTGGGGTGAGGGTCAGGGGCGGTGGTGTGGGGGTCGTGGGCGAGGGTTGGGGTACGTGTATTAACCCCCCCACTCTCTCCCCACAGCCAGAGCGGGAGGGGCTGAGGGAGGGTGGGGGTGGGGAGGGGGTCGGGGGGAGATGTGGGGGTCGGGGGGGGGGTGAGGAAGGGGTGTGGGGGGTGGCGGGGTGAGGGAGGGTGGGTGTGGGGCGGGGGGGTGTGGGGAGGGTGGAGTGAGGGAGGGTGGGGTGTGGAGAGGGGTGGGGTGTGGGAGGGTGGGGAGGGTGGGTGTGGGGAGGGTGGGGTGGGGAGGGGGGGCGAGGGAGGGTGGGGTGAGGGAGGGTGGGGTGTGCGGAGGGTGGGGTGTGGGGAGGGGGGGCGAGGGAGGGTGGGGTGAGGGAGGGTGGGGTGTGCGGAGGGTGGGGTGTGGGGAGGGGGGGCGAGGGAGGGTGGGGTGTGGGGAGGGGGGTGTGGGGAGGGGGTGTGGGGAGGGGGGGGGTGTGGGGAGGGGGGGTGTGGGGAGGGTGGGGTGTGGGGAGGGGGGGTGAGGGAGAGTGGGGTGTGGTGAGGGGGGGGGCAAGGGAGGGTGGGGTGAGGGAGGGTGGGGTGTGGGGAGGGGGTGTGGGGAGGGTGGGGTGGGGAGGGGGGTGTGGGGAGGGGGGGGTGTGGGGAGGGTGGGGTGTGGGGAGGGGGGGGTGTGGGGAGGGTGGGGTGTGGGGAGGGGGGGTGAGGGACGGTGGGGTGTGGGGAGGGGGGGTGGGGAGGGGGGTGTGGGGAGGGGGGGCGAGGGAGGGTGGGGTGTGGGGAGGGGGGTGTGGGGAGGGGGGTGTGGGGAGGGTGGGGTGTGGGGAGGGTGGGGTGTGCGGAGGGTGGGGTGTGGGAGGGGGGCGAGGGAGGGTGGGGTGTGGGGAGGGGGGTGTGGGGAGGGGGGTGTGGGGAGGGTGGGGTGTGGGGAGGGGGGTGAGGGAGAGTGGGGTGTGGTGAGGGGGGGGCGAGGGAGGGGTGGGGTGTGGTGAGGGGGGGGCGAGGGAGGGTGGGGTTGTGGGGAGGGTGGGGTGTGCGGAGGTGGGGTGTGGGGGAGGGTGGGGTGTGGGGAGGGTGGGGTGCGGGGAGGGGGGGGTGAGGGAGGGTGGGGTGTGGGGAGGGGGGGTGAGGGAGGGTTGGGTGTACGGAGGGTGGGGTGTGGGGAGGGGGGGTGAGGGAGGGTGGGGTGTGGTGAGGTAGGGTGTGGGGAGGGGGGGTGAGGGTCGGGGTACATGCATTGACCCCCCCTCCGTCTCCCCCACAGCCAGAGGCGGGCAGGACACTGGCAGACGATGGATTTGCCCCCCGGACCATCGCCGTACCGCCTCCCCGTCATCAACAACTTTGTGACCCCCGCCCCCCCCTCCGGTGCGGCCCTGGGACAGGGGGGGCTTCACCAGGGGCCGCCGGCTCCGGCCCACCACCGCCCCCCAAGCCCCCCACACTCTCCCCAAGGTAGGTCTCCCCCAGCGAACCCACCCCAACATGGGGGTGATAGCGACTGAGAGACGGGGGGGGAGGGTAAATGGGGATTGGGGGGTAAATGGGGAATGGGAGGGTAAATGGGGAATGGGAGGGTAAATGGGGAATGGGGGGTAAATGGGGAGTAAATGGGGAGTGGGGGGAATGGGGGGTAAATGGGGAATGTGGGAGGGTAAATGGGGAGTGGGGGGTAAATGGGGAGTAAATGGGGAGTGGGGGGTAAATGGGGAGTGGGGGGTAAATGGGGAATGGGAGGGGTAAATGGGGAGTGGGGGGTAAATGGGGAGTAAATGGGGAGTGGGGGGGTAAATGGGGAGTGGGGGGTAAATGGGGAGCAGGGGGTTGGGGTAAATGGGGAGTGGGGGTTGGGGTAAATGGGAGTGGGGGGGCTAAATGGGGAGTGGGGGGTAAATGGGGAGTGGGGGTAAATGGGAGTGGGGGGTAATTGGGGAATGGGAGGGTAAATGGGGAATGGGGGGTAAATGGGGAGTGGGGGGGTAAATGGGGAAATGGGGGTTGGGGTAAATGGGGAGTGGGGGGTAAATGGGGAGTGGGGGGGTAAATGGGGAGTAAATGGGAGTGGGGGTAATTGGGGAGTGGGGGGGTAAATGGGGAGTGGGGGGTAAATGGG
>NC_135963.1:430308-457808 GCF_053455715.1 Rhinoraja longicauda
GCCGACCAAACACACGTCACACTGACCATCAGCAGCGATAGCAGCAGCATCAGGCCACTCAGCCCATCCAGTCCACTCCGCCATTCAATCACGGCTGATCTATCTCTCCCTCCTAACCCCATTCTCCTGCCTTCTCCCCATAACCCCTGACACCCGCACTAATCTACAATCTATCTATCTCTGCCTTAAATATACCACTGACTTGTGGCCTCCACAGCCGTCTGTGGCAAAGAATCCCACAGATTCACCACCCTCTGACTGAAGAAACTCCTCCTCATCTCCTTCCTAAAAGAACGTCCTTTAATTCTGAGGCTGTGCCCTCTGGTCCTAGACTCTCCCACTAGTGGAAACATCCTCTCCACATCCACTCTATCCAGGCCGCTCACTATTCTGTACGTTTCAATGAGGTCCCCCCTCGTCCTTCTAAACTCCAGCGAGTACAGGCCCAGTGCCCACAAACGCTCATCATAGGTTATGTTTAAAGAGTCCACTACAAGTCCCACCATGGGTCGGGGTGTTAAACGCCCCGCTCTCAATCAGTGGGACCTGATGGTGCGGTATACACAGAGTGCTGGAGTAACTCAGCGGGTCAATAGACAATAGACAATAGACAATAGGTGCAGGAGTAGGCCATTCAGCCCTTCGAGCCAGCACCGCCATTCAATGCGATCATGGCTGATCACTCTCAATCAGTACCCCGTTCCTGCCTTCTCCCCGTACCCCCTCACTCCGCTATCCTTAAGAGCTCTATCCAGCTCTCTCTTGAAAGCATCCAACGAACTGGCCTCCACTGCCTTCTGAGGCAGAGAATTCCACACCTTCACCACTCTGACTGAAAAAGTTCTTCCTCATCTCCGTTCTAAATGGCCTACCCCTTATTCTTAAACTGTGGCCCCTTGTTCTGGACTCCCCCAACATTGGGAACATGTTTCCTGCCTCTAATGTGTCCAATCCCCTAATTATCTTATATGTTTCAATAAGATCCCCCCTCATCCTTCTAAATTCCAGTGTATACAAGCCCAATCGTTCCAGCCTTTCAACATACGACAGTCCCGCCATTCCGGGAATTAACCTAGTGAACCTACGCTGCATGCCCTCCATAGCAAGAATATCCTTCCTCAAATTTGGAGACCAAAACTGCACACAGTACTCCAGGTGCAGTCTCACCAGGGCCCGGTACAACTGTAGAAGGACCTCTTTGCTCCTATACTCAACTCCTCTTGTTATGAAGGCCAACATTCCATTGGCTTTCTTCACTGCCTGCTGTACCTGCATGCTTCCTTTCATTGACTGATGCACTAGGACACCCAGATCTCGTTGAACTCCCCCTCCTCCTAACTTGACACCTTTCAGATAATAATTTGCCTTTCTATTCTTACTTCCCAAGTGAATAACCTCACACTTATCTACATTAAACTGCATCTGCCATGTATCCGCCCACTCACACAACCTGTCCAGGTCACCCTGCAGCCTTATTGCATCTTCCTCACAATTCACACTACCCCCCAGCTTAGTATCATCTGCAAATTTGCTAATGGTACTTTTAATCCCTTCGTCTATGTCATTAATGTATATTGTAAATAGCTGGGGTCCCAGCACCGAACCTTGCGGTACCCCACTGGTCACTGCCTGCCATTCTGAAAGGGACCCATTTATCCCACTCTTTGCTTTCTGTCTGTCAACCAATTTTCTATCCATGTCAGTACCCTACCTCCAATACCATGTGCCCTAATTTTGCCCACTAATCTCCTATGTGGGACCTTGTCGAAGGCTTTCTGAAAGTCGAGGTACACCACATCCACTGACTCTCCCCTGTCAATTTTCCTAGTTACATCCTCAAAAAATTCCAGTAGATTTGTCAAGCATGATTTCCCCTTCGTAAATCCATGCTGACTCGGAATGATCCCGTTACTGCTATCCAAATGCTCAGCAATTTCGTCTTTTATAATTGACTCCAGCATCTTCCCCACCACTGATGTCAGACTAACTGGTCTATAATTACCCGTTTTCTCTCTCCCTCCTTTCTTAAAAAGTGGGATAACATTTGCTATCCTCCAATCCACAGGAACTGATCCTGAATTTATAGAACATTGAAAAATGATCTCCAATGCTTCCACTATTTCTAGAGCCACCTCCTTAAGTACCCTGGGATGCAGACCATCAGGCCCTGGGGATTTATCAGCCTTCAGTCCCATCAGTCTACCCAAAACCATTTCCTGCCTAATGTGGATTTCCTTCAGTTCCTCCATCACCCTAGGTTCTCCGGCCCCTGTCAGGTAGCATCTGTGGAGAACATGGATAGGTGACGTTTCACAGAGTGCTGGAGTAACTCAGCGGGTCAGGCAGCATCTGTGGAGAACATGGATAGGTGACGTTTGTGGTCAGGACACCTCTTTGGGGGAATAAATGACATGTATAATTATTGTCACATGTGCTGAAACACAGGGAAAACCTTTGTCTGCGGTCATCCCACAGGCGAGCACAATGAGGCCTTACACAAGAACACCAGGGAGGGCAAAGAGAAAATACCAGAGAGCAGAATATAGTCTTACAGTGTTGGAGAGTTAGAGTTACAGAGAAAGTGCAGGTAGAAAAGTGCATGGGCCACAATGAGGTAGGTTGGAAGATGGGGACTACAGCCTAGCTCATGGGAGGACCGTTCTGCAGTCTGATAACAGCGGGGAAGAAGCTGTTCCTGAATCTGGTGGTGCCACATTCAAGCTTCTGTATCTCCTGCCCGACGGGAGAGGGGAGGAGAGGGAGAGACCGGGGTGGGAGTGGTCATTGATTATGTTGGCTGCTTTCCCGAGGCAGCGTAAAGTGTAGATGGAGTTAATGGTGGGGAGTGTGGTGTGTGTGATGGGCTGGGCCACATCTACAATGGTGGGGAGTGTGGTGTGTGTGATGGACTGGGCCACATCTACAATGGTGGGGAGTGTGGTGTGTGTGATGGACTGGGCCATATCTACAATGGTGGGGAGTGTGGTGTGTGCGATGGACTGGGCCACATCTACAATAGTGGGGAGTGTGGTGTGTGTGGGGGACTGGGCTACATCTACAATGGTGGGGAGTGTGGTGTGTGCGATGGACTGGGCCACATCTACAACTGTCTGACTGTCTTGTGGGAAAGTGGAAAGGGTGCAGAGATGATTTACGAGGATGTTGCCAGGACTAGAGGGTGTGAGCTACAGGGAGAGGTTGAGTAGGCTGGGTCTCTATTCCATGGAGCGCAGGGGGATGAGGGATGATCATGAGAGGAATAGATCGGGTAGATGCACAGAGTCTCTTGCCCAGAGTAGGGGAATCGAGGACTAGAGGACATAGGTTTAAGTGAAGGAGAAAACATTTAATAGGAACCTGAGAGGTAACTTTTTCACATCAAGGGTGGTGGGTGTATGGAACATGCTGCCAGAGGAGGTAGTTGAGGCTGGGACTATCCTAACATTTAAGAAACAATTAGACAGGTACATGGATAGGACGGGTTTGGAGGGATATGGACCAAACGCGGGCAGGTGGGACTAATGTAGCCGGGACATGTTGGCCGGTGTGGGCATGTTGGTTGGTGTGGGCATGTTGGTCGGTGTGGGCATGTTGGTCAGCGTGGGCATGTTGGTCAGTGTGGGCATGTTGGTCAGTATGGGCATGTTGGTCAGTGTGGGCATGTTGGTCAGTGTTGGCATGTTGGTGTGGGCATGTTGGTCAGTGTGGGCATGTTGTTCAGTGTGGGCATGTTGGTCAGTGTGGGCATGTTGGTCGGTGTGGGCATGTTGGTCGGTGTGGGCATGTTGGTCGGTGTGGGCATGTTGGTCGGTGTTGGCATGTTGGTCAGTGTGGGCATGTTGGTCAGTGTGGGCATGTTGGTGTGGGCATGTTGGTCGGTGTGGGCATGTTGGTCAGTGTTGGCATGTTGGTGTGGGCATGTTGGTCAGTGTGGGCATGTTGGTCAGTGTGGGCATGTTGGTCAGTGTGGGCATGTTGGTCAATAGACAATAGACAATAGACAATAGACAATAGGTGCAGGAGTAGGCCATTCAGCCCTTCGAGCCAGCACCGCCATTCAATGCGATCATGGCTGATCACTCTCAATCAGTACCCCGTTCCTGCCTTCTCCCCATACCCCCTCACTCCGCTATCCTTAAGAGCTCTATCCAGCTCTCTCTTGAAAGCATCCAACGAACTGGCCTCCACTGCCCTCTGAGGCAGAGAATTCCACACCTTCACCACTCTCTGACTGAAAAAGTTCTTCCTCATCTCCGTTCTAAATGGCCTACCCCTTATTCTCAAACTGTGGCCCCTTGTTCTGGACTCCCCCAACATTGGGAACATGTTATCTGCCTCTAATGTGTCCAATCCCCTAATTATCTTATATGTTTCAATAAGATCCCCCCTCATCCTTCTAAATTCCAGTGTATACAAGCCCAATCGCTCCAGCCTTTCAACATACGACAGTCCCGCCATTCCGGGAATTAACCTAGTGAACCTACGCTGCACGCCCTCCATAGCAAGAACATCCTTCCTCAAATTTGGAGACCAAAACTGCACACAGTACTCCAGGTGCGGTCTCACCAGGGCCCGGTACAACTGTAGAAGGACCTCTTTGCTCCTATACTCAACTCCTCTTGTTACGAAGGCCAACATTCCATTGGCTTTCTTCACTGCCTGCTGAACCTGCATGCTTCCTTTCATTGACTGATGCACTAGGACACCCAGATCTCGTTGAACTCCCCCTCCTCCTAACTTGACACCATTCAGATAATAATCTGCCTTTCTATTCTTACTTCCAAAGTGAATAACCTCACACTTATCTACATTAAACTGCATCTGCCATGTATCCGCCCACTCACACAACCTGTCCAAGTCACCCTGCAGCCTTATTGCATCTTCCTCACAATTCACACTACCCCCCAACTTAGTATCATCTGCAAATTTGCTAATGGTACTTTTAATCCCTTCGTCTAAGTCATTAATGTATATCGTAAATAGCTGGGGTCCCAGCACCGAACCTTGCGGTACCCCACTGGTCACTGCCTGCCATTCCGAAAGGGACCCATTTATCCCCACTCTTTGCTTTCTGTCTGTCAACCAATTTTCTATCCATGTCAGTACCCTACCCCCAATACCATGTGCCCTAATTTTGCCCACTAATCTCCTATGTGGGACCTTGTCGAAGGCTTTCTGAAAGTCGAGGTACACCACATCCACTGACTCTCCCTTGTCAATTTTCCTAGTTACATCCTCAAAAAATTCCAGTAGATTTGTCAAGCATGATTTCCCCTTCGTAAACCCATGCTGACTCGGAATGATCCCGTTACTGCTATCCAAATGCTCAGCAATTTCGTCTTTTATAATTGACTCCAGCATCTTCCCCACCACTGATGTCAGACTAACTGGTCTATAATTACCCGTTTTCTCTCTCCCTCCTTTCTTAAAAAGTGGGATAACATTTGCTATCCTCCAATCCACAGGAACTGATCCTGAATCTATAGAACATTGAAAAATGATCTCCAATGCTTCCACTATTTCTAGAGCCACCTCCTTAAGTACTCTGGGATGCAGACCATCAGGCCCTGGGGATTTATCAGCCTTCAGTCCCATCAGTCTACCCAAAACCATTTCCTGCCTAATGTGGATTTCCTTCAGTTCCTCCATCACCCTAGGTTCTCCGGCCCCTAGAACATTTGGGAGATTGTGTGTATCTTCCTCAGTGAAGACAGATCCAAAGTAACGGTTTAACTCGTCTGCCATTTCTTTGTTCCCCATAATAAATTCCCCTGCTTCTGTCTTCAAGGGACCCACATTTGCCTTGACTATTTTTTTCCTCTTCACGTACCTAAAAAAACTTTTGCTATCCTCCTTTATATTATTGGCTAGTTTACCCTCGTACCTCATCTTTCCTCCCCGTATTGCCTTTTTAGTTAACTTTTGTTGCTCTTTAAAAGAGTCCCAATCCTCTGTCTTCCCACTCTTCTTTGCTATGTTATACTTCCTCTCCTTAATTTTTATGCTGTCCCTGACTTCCCTCGTCAGCCACAGGTGTCTCTTACTCCCCTTAGAGTCTTTCCACCTCTTTGGAATAAATTGATCCTGCAACCTCTGCATTATTCCCAGGAATACCTGCCATTGCTGTTCTACCGTCTTCCCTGCTAGGGCCTCCTTCCAATCAATTTTGGCCAGCTCCCGCCTCATGCCTCTGTAATCCCCTTTGCTATACTGTAATACCGACACTTCCGATTTTCCCTTCTGCCTTTCCATTTGCAGAGTAAAACTTATCATGTTGTGATCACTGCCTCCTAATGGCTCTTTTACCTCTAGTCCCCTTATCAGATCAGGATCATTACACAACACTAAATCCAGAATTGCCTTCTCCCTGGTAGGCTCCAGTACAAGCTGTTCTAAGAATCCATCTCGAAGGCACTCTACAAACTCTCTTTCCTGGGGTCCATTTCCAACCTGATTTTCCCAGTCTACCTGCATGTTGAAATCTCCCATAACCACAGTAGCATCACATTTTTGACACGCCAATTTTATCTCCTGATTCAACTTGCACCCTATGTCGAGGCTACTGTTTGGGGGCCTAGAGATAACTCCCATTAGGGTCTTTTTACCCTTACAATTTCTCATTTCTATCCATACTGATTCAACATCTCCTGATTCTATGTCACCCCTTGCAAGGGAATGAATATCATTCCTTACCATCAGAGCAACCCCACCCCCTCTGCCCACCTGTCTGTCTTTTCTATACGTTGTGTACCCCTGGATATTCAGTTCCCAGCCCTGGTCCTCTTGTAACCATGTCTCAGTGATCCCTACAACATCATACTTGCCCATGACTAACTGAGCCTCAAGCTCATCCACTTTATTTTTTATACTACGCGCATTTAAGTACAACACTTTAACTTCTGTATTTACCTCCTCTCTCACATCGTTCACAATTGGCCCTGCCCTTAATTTCTTTTCCGCTCTAGAACTTCTGTTCCCATTCTTCCGAGAGTCTTTTGCAATATCTCCTGTATTCCCTTTTACCTCATCTTCATATTCACAATTTGTTAACCCCTCCCCCCCACTACTTAGTTTAAAGCCACAGGTGTCACACTAGCAAACCTGCCTGCCAGAATGTTTGTCCCCCTGCTGTTAAGATGCAACCCGTCCCTTTTGTACAAGTCACCCCTAGCCCAGAAGAGATCCCAGTGGTCCAGAAATCGAAATCCCTGCTCTCTGCACCAGCCCCTCAGCCATAAATTCATACCCTCTATCTCTCTGTTCCTGGCCTCACCAGCACGAGGTACCGGTAGCAGTCCAGAGATAACCACCTTCGACGTCCTACTGCTCAGTGCTTTTCCCAACTCTCTAAACTCCCGCTGTAGCACCTCCTTCCTCTTCCGCCCGACGTCATTCGTGCCCACATGCACAACGACTTCAGGTTGATCGCCTTCCCTCACTAGGATTTTCTGAAGCCGGTCTGTGATGTGTTGAACCCTGGCACCAGGGAGGCAACAGACCATCCTCAAGTCCCTCCTGCTGCCACAGAATCTTCTGTCCGTCCCTCGGACTATGGAGTCACCGACCACTACGGCTCTTCCAGACTTCGGTCTCCCCTGTCGAGTATCCTTGCCAACAGGTCCGCCACTCGGACTGGAAACGTCTTCTGCCCCGACAGTTCCCAAGAGGGTATACCTATTTGCAATAGGCACAGCCACCGGGGTCTCCTGTAGTCCACGTCCACTCCCCCCTGAAACAGTCTCCCACCTTCGCTCGACCTGGACCCTTGGCGTGACAGCCTCACAATAGGTCCTGTCGAGGAAACTCTCGCATTCTCGGATGGCCCTGAGGTCATCCAACTGCCTCTGCAACTCCACCACACGTCCCTTCAGGAGCTGCACCTGGACACAGTTCTTGCAGGTGTAGCTCCCAGAAGCTCCAGCGACGTCCCTGTCTTCCCACATCCTGCAGGAAACACACCGCACCAACTTTTCCGCCATCACCTTGTGCCTATAACCAGCTCTGGCTTAAAACAATGGTATCCTCCTCACCTCAGCCTCCTCGCCGAAGACTCGCAGCCAAAGACTCGCACTTTTCTCACTGGGCACTTCCCTCACTGGGCACTTCCCTCACTGGGCTGCACCTGAACACGGCTGCACCCTTTTGCAAGTATTGCTTATATTACCAATTAAATTGCCTGATTGTCCAATTTACCTGACTTCTCACTTAAACTGGCACTTACTTTAGTGCTCAGCCAACGGGCGTCCTTGCTCTGCTCCCGGACTTTTGAAATTGACTACTAGCTTCCTGTGTGGGCATGTTGGTCGGTGTGGGCATGTTGGTCAGTGTGGGCATGTTGGTCAGTGTGGGCATGTTGGTCAGTGTTGGCATGTTGGTGTGGGCATGTTGGTCAGTGTGGGCATGTTGGTCAGTGTGGGCATGTTGGTCAGTGTGGGCATGTTGGTCAGTGTAGGCATGTTGGTCGGTGTGGGCATGTTGGTCGGTGTGGGCATGTTGGTCGGTGTGGGCATGTTGGTCGGTGTGGGCATGCTGGTCAGTGTGGGCATGTTGGTCAGTGTTGGCATGTTGGTGTTGGCATGTTGGTGTGGGCATGTTGGTCAGTGTGGGCATGTTGGTCAATGTGGGCATGTTGGTCGTTGTGGGCATGTTGGTCGGTGTGGGCATGTTGGTTGGTGGCCAGTGCTGTATCATTCTGTGACTGTGTGTAGCTCGGACATGTTGGTTGGTGTGGGCATGTTTCCGTGTTGTTTCCGTGTTGTTTCCGTGTTGTATCCGTGTTGTATCACACTGACTCACCGTTACAGATGCAGCAGAGGTGCAGGAGAGACAACCCGTTGGCAGTGCGGTAGTTCATGTTCACTTTACCAAAGGCTTCGTCTGAGCTGGGGAGTGGAAATAGTGACCAGAGGTCAGTGAGAAGCAGGCGGTGGATCGATGGGTCAAGTGGCCTTCATAAGTGATAGGAGCAGAATTAGGCCATTCGACCCATCAAGTCCACTCTGCCATTCAATCATGGCTGATCTATCTCTCCCTCCTAACCCCATTCTCCTGCCTTCCCCCCCATAACCCCTGACACCCGCACTGATCAACAATCTATCTGTTTATGTCTTAAAAATATCTACTGACTTGTGGCCTCTACAGCCGTGTGTGGCAAAGAATCCCACAGATTCACCACCCATGGAGTGCATTCACTACCAGGGGGGTTGGTCAAATTTGAATTGCTTTCTCTGGAACTTGCTATTGAGGGCGTGCAGCGTAGGTTTACTGGGTTAATTCCCGGAATGGAGGGACTGTCATATGTTGAAAGACTGGAGCAACTAGGCTTGTATAGACTGGAATTTAGAAGGATGAGAGGGGATTTTATTGAAACGTATAAGATTATTAAGGGGTTGGACACGTTAGAGGCAGGAAACATGTTCCCAATGTTGGGGGAGTCCAGAACAAGGGGCCACAGTTTAAGAATAAGGGGTAGGCCATTTAGAACTGAGATGACGAAAAACTTTTTCAGTCAGAGAGTTGTAAATCTGTGGAATTCTCTGCCTCAGAAGGCAGTGGAGGCCAATTCTCTGAATGCATTCAAGAGAGAGCTGGATAGAGCTCTTAAGGATAGTGGAGTCAGGGGGTATGGGGAGAGGGCAGGAACTGGGTGATCAGCCATGATCACATTGAATGGAGGTGCTGGCTCGAAGGGCCGAATGGCCTCCTCCTGCATCTATTGTCTATTGTCTATTGAACTTCACAGGTTGAGGGGAGACCTGATAGATTCATGTCCATATGCGATCAGAGCAGAAAGAGGCCATTCGGCCCATCAAGGTCTCGTCCCCTCCCTATCCTCTCCCTCCCCTCCCCCCCCACCCCCACCCCCACCCACAGGGGTGGGGTGGGGGTGGGGTGGGGTGTGGTGGGGTGGGGTGGGGTGGGGTGGGGTCGGGTGGGGTGGGGTAGGCACCTGAAGACGGTCTTGAGTTCCAGCATCTCGCTGTCCTTGATGCGCTGGTCATCCTGCAGCCGCTCCACTGACACCGTGTACGACTCACTCACCTTCTTCTTCCACTCATCTGGTGGCGAAAGACAACACCTTGGTCACACACACCACCCTGGCCACACTCTCACTGACCCACACCACCCTGGCCACACTCTCACTGACCCACACCACCCTGGCCACACTCTCACTGACCCACACCACCCTGGCCACACTCTCACTGACCCACACCACCCTGGCCACACTCTCACTGACCCACACCACCCTGGCCACACTCTCACTGACCCACACCACCCTGGCCACACTCTCACTGACCCACACCACCCTGGCCACACTCTCACTGACCCACACCACCCTGGCCACACTCTCACTGACCCACACCACCCTGGCCACACTCTCACTGACCCACACCACCCTGGCCACACTCTCACTGACCCACACCACCCTGGCCACACTCTCACTGACCCACACCACCCTGGCCACACTCTCACTGACCCACACCACCCTGGCCACACTCTCACTGACCCACACCACCCTGGCCACACTCTCACTGACCCACACCACCCTGGCCACACTCTCACTGACCCACACCACCCTGGCCACACTCTCACTGACCCACACCACCCTGGCCACACTCTCACTGACCCACACCACCCTGGCCACACTCTCACTGACCCACACCACCCTGGCCACACTCTCACTGACCCACACCACCCTGGCCACACTCTCACTGACCCACACCACCCTGGCCACACTCTCACTACCCACACCACCCTGGCCACACTCTCACTGACCCACACCACCCTGGCCACACTCTCACTGACCCATACCACCCTGGCCACACTCTCACTGACCCACACCACCCTGGCCACACTCTCACTGACCCACACCACCCTGGCCACACTCTCACTGACCCACACCACCCTGGCCACACTCTCACTGACCCACACCACCCTGGCCACACTCTCACTGACCCACACCACCCTGGCCACACTCTCACTGACCCACACCACCCTGGCCACACTCTCACTGACCCACACCACCCTGGCCACACTCTCACTGACCCACACCACCCTGGCCACACTCTCACTGACCCACACCACCCTGGCCACACTCTCACTGACCCACACCACCCTGGCCACACTCTCACTGACCCACACCACCCTGGCCACACTCTCATCTCGCTGCTACCATCGGGAGCTTGAAAACCGTGACCTCCAGGTTCAAGAACAGCTTCTTCCCAGCAACCATCAGGCTGTTGAACACCGCACAACACTGACCTCAGCAACTGTGATCTAACACGGACTGTGTCTTTGCTTGCATTGCACACTTGTTTTGCATTATTGTCATTACTTAATATTACATTCCTTCTCTCCTGAGATGCTGCCTGACCTGCTGAGTTACTCCAGCATTTTGTGAATAAATACCTTCGATTTGTACCAGCATCTGCAGTTATTTTCTTACATTAACTTATTGTATTATCAATTGTTGTATTTTTATATTTGTTATTTATTGTGTTAATGGGACTGTTAAGCTGCAGTAAGTTCATAAGTGATAGGAGCAGAATTAGGCCATTCGGCCCATCAAGTCTACTCCACCATTCAACCATGGATGATCTATCTCCTCGATAACCTCCGGTTCCCAGGCCCCCACTCCCTCACCTTCACCATGGATGTCCAGCACTCTACACTTCCATCCCCCACAAGGATGGTCTCGAAGCCCTCCGTTTCTTCCTCGACCGTAGAACCAGCCAATCCGCATCGACCAACACTCTCCTCCGCCTAGCAGAGCTGGTTCTTACCCTCAACAACTTCTCCTTTGACTCCTCCCACTTCCTCCAAACCAGAGGCGTAGCTATGGGCACTCGCTCGGGCCCTAGCTACGCCTGCCTCTTTGTCGGGTACGTCGAACAATCCCTGTTCCGGGCGTACACCGGCCCCCATCCCCGAACTCTACCTCCGCTACATCGACGACTGCATTGGTGCTACCTCTTGCACCCATGCAGAACTCACTGACTTTATACACTTCACCTCCAATTTCCATCCTGCCCTTAAATATACCTGGACTATCTCCGACATCTCCCTACCGTTTCTGGACCTCACCATCTCCATCACAGGAGACAGACTAGTGACTGACATTTACTATAAACCCACTGACTCGCACAGCTATCTGGACTACATTTCTTCCCACCCGGTCTCCTGCAAAAAGTCTATCCCCTACTCCCAATTCCTCCGTCTACGCCGCATCTGCGCCCGGGATGAGGTGTTTCACACTAGGGCTTCCGAGATGTCCTCATTCTTCAGGAAATGGGGCTTCCCCTCCTCCATTATAGATGAGGCTCTCACTAGGGTCTCTTCTACATCCCGCAGCTCCGCTCTTGCTCCCCCATCCCCCCACTCGCAACAAGGACAGAATCCCCCTCGTTCTCACCTTCCACCCCACCAGCCAGCGGATCCAACAAATGATCCGCCAACATTTCCATCACCTACAACGGGACCCCACCACTGGCCACATCTTCCCATCCCCTCCCCTCTCTGCGTTCCGCAGAGACCGTTCCCTCCGTAACTCCCTGGTCCACTCGTCCCATCCTACCCAAACCACCCCATCCCCGGGCACTTTCCTCTGCAACCGCACGAGATGCAACACCTGTCCCTTTACCTCCCCCCTCAACTCCATCCAAGGACCCAAACAGTCTTTCCAGGTGAGACAAAGGTTCACCTGCACCTCCTCCAACCTCATCTATTGCATCCGCTGCTCTAGATGTCAACTTCTTTACATCGGCGAAACCAAACGCAGGCTCGGCGATTGCTTCGCTCAACACCTGCGCTCGGTCCGCATTAACCAAACTGATCTCCCGGTGGCTGAGCACTTCAACACCCCCTCCCATTCCCAGTCTGACCTTTCTGTCATGGGCCTCCTCCAGTGCCATAGTGAGGCCCACCGGAAATTGGAGGAACAGCACCTCATATTTCGCCTGGGCAGTTTGCAGCCCGGTGGTATGAACGTCGACTTCTCCAACTTTAGATAGTTCCTCTGTCCCTCCCTTCCCCTCCTCCTTCCCAGATCTCCCTCTATCTTCCTGTCTCCACCTATATCCTTCCTTTGTCCCGCCCCCCTGACATCAGTCTGAAGAAGGGTCTCGACCCGAAACGTCACCCATTCCTTCTCTCCCGAGATGCTGCCTGACCTGCTGAGTTACTCCAGCATTTTGTGAATAAATCGATTTGTACCAGCATCTGCAGTTATTTTCTTATACTATATATTATATGGCTGATCTCTCTCTTTCCCTCCTAACCCCATTCTCCTGCCTTCTCCCCATAACCCCTGACACCCGCACTGATCAACAATCTATCTATCTCTGCCTTAAATATATCCACTGACTTGTGGCCTCCACAGCCGTCTGTGGCAAAGAATCCCACAGATTCACCACCCTCTGACTAAAGAAATTCCTCCTCATCTCCTTCCTAAAGGAACGTCCTTTAATTCTGAGGCTGTGCCCTCTGGTCCTACACTAGTTAAGTTCAGTTTAGTTTATTGTCACGTGTACCGAGGTACAGTGAGAAGCTTGTGTTGCGCGCTAACCAGTCAGCGGAAAGACAATACATGATTACAATCGAGCCGTCCACAGTGTACAGATACAGGCTAAAGGGAATAACGTTTAGTGCAAGGTGAAGCCAGCAAAGTCCGAACAAGAATAGCTGAGTGGAAACGCTCTCTCTACATCCACTCTATCGAGGCCTTTCACAAGTTCACAAGTTATAGAAGTAGAATTAGGCCATTTGACCCATCGAGACCAATCCGCCATTCAACCATGGCTGATCTATCTCTCCCTCCTAACCCCATTCTCCTGCCTTCTCCCCATAACCTATGACACCCGCACTGATCAAGAATCTATCTAAAGCAGAAGGGTCTCGACCCGAAACGTCTCCCATTCCTTCTCTCCCGAGATGCTGCCTGACCCGCTGAGTTACTCCAGCATTCTAGCCAAGAATCTATCTATCTCTGCCTTAAACATTCACTATTGGGTAACTTTCGATGAGGATCCCCCCTCTTGCTTGTAAACTCCTCGCCCGTGAACCTTGACTTTAACGTTGGAGATGGTGAAGGAGGTTGTCTTTACCGGTGCAGGTCTGGTTGGGTCTGGACTTGTAGTTGCCCATCGAGATGCCTCTCTGCCGCCGGTTCACCGACTGTTGAATGGGGAGGTGTAGACGCTGTGCTTCTCTCCCCGACAGCGACCGTAGTCTCCTCTCTGCGACACCAGCTGATAAACAAAGCTAAATATAAACCTTGCCCCTCCACGGAATGTGGGATCACAATAACAGGGACGCAACAAAAGCTGAGAGATGAGACGGCAGCTGGAACCTGTCCCAGCGCTAAAGTTAGCCGGGCAATCTGTGCCAAACTCCCAGTGCGTCTCTCTCCCCCCCCCTCTGTCCTGCAACAGTTGCTGCTCCTCACCCCTTCTCTCTGTTCCTCCCTCAGTTCATTTACTTTATTGTCACGTGCACCGATGCAGCGAGGTCAGTGTTACAGTATAGCAAAGGGGATTACAGAGGCATGAGGCAGGAGCTGGCCAGAATTGACTGGAAGGAGGCCCAAGCAGGGAAGACGGTGGAACATCAATGGCAGGTATTCCTGGGAATAATTCAGAAGTTGCAGGATCAATTTATCCCAAAGAGGAGGAAAGATTCCAAGGGGAGTAAGAGGCACCCGTGGCTGACAAGGGAAGTCAAGGACAGCATAAAAATAAAAGGGAAGAAGTATAACATAGCAAAGAAGAGTGGGAAGCCAGAGGATTGGGACTCTTTTAAAGAGCAACAGAAGATGACTAAAAAGGCAATACGGGGAGAAAAGATGAGGTACGAGGGTAAACTAGCCAATAATATAAAGGAGGATAGTAAAAGCTTTTTTAGGTATGTGAAGAGGAAAAAAATAGTCAAGGCAAATGTGGGTCCCTTGAAGACAGAAGCGGGGGAATTTATTATGGGAAACAAGGAAATGGCAGACGAGTTGAACCGGTACTTTGGATCTGTCTTCACTGAGGAAGATACAAGCAATCTCCCAGATGTTCTAGTGGCCAGAGATCCTAGGGTGACGGAGGAACTGAAGGAAATCCACATTAGGCAGGAAATGGTGTTGGGTAGACTGATGGGACTGAAGGCTGATAAATCCCCAGGGCCTGATGGTCTGCATCCCAGGGTACTTAAGGAGGTGGCGCTAGAAATTGTGGACACATTGGTGATCATTTTCCAATGTTCTATAGATTCAGGATCAGTTCCTATGGATTGGAGGGTAGCTAATGTTGTCCCACTTTTTAAGAAAGGAGGGAGAGAGAAAACGGGTAATTATAGACCAGTTAGTCTGACATCAGTGGTGGGGAAGATGCTGGAGTCAATTATAAAAGACGAAATTGCGGAGCATTTGGATAGTAGTAACAGGATTTTTCTGAGTCAGCATGGATTTACGAAGGGGAAATCATGCTTGACTAATCTTCTGGAATTCTTTGAGGATGTAACTAGGAAAATTGACAGGGGAGAGCCGGTGGATGTGGTGTACCTTGATTATTAAGGGGTTGGACACGTTAGAGGCAGGAAACATGTTCCCAATGTTGGGAGAGTCCAGAACAAGGGGCCACAGTTTAAGAATAAGGGGTAGGCCATTTAGAACTGAGATGAGGAAAAACTTTTTCAGTCAGAGAGTTGTGAATCTGTGGAATTCTCTGCCTCAGAAGGCAGTGGAGGCCAATTCTCTGAATGCTTTCACGAGAGAGCTGGATAGAGCTCTTAAGGATAGTGGAGTCAGGGGGTATGGGGAGAAGGCAGGAACGGGGTACTGATTGAGAATGATCAGCCATGATCACATTGAATGGTGGTGCTGGCTCGAAGGGCCGAATGGCCTCCTCCTTCACCTATTGTCTATTGTCTATTGTCTATTGAAAAGCATTTGTTGCGTGCGAGACGGTGAGAGGGGATCTTATAGAGACGTATAAAATTGTGAAAGGACTGGACCAACTAGATGGAAGCTGGGAGTGTCCTGAGCTAATTCTACTACCACCATCATCTGTTGTACAAGTGATGGCTCCCACTGATTGTCGCCGGAAGCTTGGGCCCTTTTCAGGACGGACGATGACAGAGATGTAACATTTGAAACATGGATGATGGACACAAAAGGAGAAGCCTAACATGCAAGGGCAGGTGAGAAGCAGAAGGAGGAGATGCTGGGTGTCTTGAAGGGCATCCAGGCAGACATGTTCCCAGGCTTCCATGGGATCTATCCCAGGTTATTGAGAGAGGCAAGAGTTAAGTGATAGGAGCAGAATGAGGCCATTCGGCCCATCAAGTCTACTCCACCATTCAATCATAACTGATCTCTCTCTCCCTCCTAACCCCATTCTCCTGCCTTCTCCCCATAACCCCTGACACCCGCACTGATCAACAATCTGTCTATCTCTGCCTTAAATATATCCACTGACTTGTGGCCTCCACAGCCGTCTGTGGCAAAGAATCCCACAGATTCACCACCCCCTGACTAAAGAAATTCCTCCTCATCTCCTTCCTAAAGGAATGTCCTTTAATTCTGAGACTGTGCCCTCTGGTCCTAGACTCTCCCACTGGTGGAAACATCCTCTCCACATCCACTCTATCCAGGCCGCTCACTATTCTGTACGTTTCAATGAGGTCCCCCCTCATCCTTCTAAACTCCAGTGAGTACAGGCCCAGTGCCGACAGAGAAAAGATTGCTGGGGCCATGACGAAGATCCTTGCGTCTTCTCTATCCACAGGCAGGGTCCCGGGTATCTGGAGAGTGGCCACTGTTGCCCCTTTCTGTGGGTTTCTTTGCCACAGACGGCCGTGGAGGCCACAAGTCAGTGGATATATTTAAGGCAGAGATAGATTGTTGATCAGTGCGGGTGTCAGGGGTTATGGGGAGAAGGCAGGAGAATGGGGTTAGGAGGGAGAGATGGATCAGCAACGATTGAATGGTGGGATAGACTTGATGGACAGAATGGCCTTATTCTACTATTCCTTATGACCTTTGTTTCAGAAGGGACACACAGATAATGCTGGGACGTCTAGACTAGCCCATCCCTCGCCCTGCTTGTGGTAAGGCAGAACACTGTTCCATTCTACTGCTGCCTGCATACAGGCAGAAACTAAAACAGGAAAAACCGGTTTCCAGGGTCATATATAAATGGATCAATGAGGTTGATGAGGCCTTACAGGACTCCTTTGACACAACTGACTGGCAGATGTTTGAAGACGCAGCAGAAGGCAATATCAACGAATACACAGACTCTGTCTTAGGCCACATAAGTAAGTGCATGGATGATGTGGTTCCAAAAGCCACCATCTGCACTTACCCAAATCAGAAACCCTGGGTCGGACGGGAAATCCGTGCTAAACTTAAAGCACGGACTACTGCCTTCAACTCAGGCCACCTCAACGCCTACAAGGTATGACCTCCGGAAGTCCATCAGGAAAACCAAGAGAGACTACAGAAACAAAGTGGAATCTAAGTACTACAGCTCGGACTCCAGATGCATGTGGAGTGGATTACGCTGCGTCACAGACTACAACGGGAAAAACAGGAGCACTGTTCAGCCGACCGCATCGCTCTCGGACCAGCTTATCACCTTTTACGCCCGGTTCGATGCAGACAACACAGCGCCCACCATGAGTCCACAGGTGTGCTGGGGGACTACCACACTGTCCTTACAGACGTGAGGCGGTCCTTCAAAAAGGTCAACGACCGCAAAGCTCCATGGCCAGATGGTATTCCAGGGTGGGCCCTCAGAGCGTGTGCTGATCAACTGGCAGAGGTGTTCACCAACATCTTCAACCTCTCTCGGAGTCAGTCTGTGGTTCCCACCTCCTTCAAAGCATCCATCATCGTTCCTGTTCCAAAGAAACCAGTAACCTCCTGTTTAAATGACTACCGTCCTGTCGCACTGACATCAGTCATCATGAAGTGCTTCGAGCGACTAGTCAAAACTCACATCTGCTCCTCTCTCCCTGACACCTTGGACCCTCTTCAGTTTGCATATAGATCAAACAGGGCCACGGACTATGCCATCGCCATGGAAATACATACTGCGCTCACCCACCTGGACAAAGGAAATACATATGTGAGAATGCTCTTTATTGACTACAGCTCGGCATTCAACACTATTATTCCCTCAAAACCTGTCCCCAAGCTCCTTGATCTTGGACTGGAGACCTCCATCTGCGGATGGATATTCGATTTCCTGACGGGCAGGCCCCAGGTGGTGAGAATTGGCAGCCACACCTCTTCCTCACTGATCCTTAACACAGGCACACCACAGGGCTGTGTGCTGTCCTCTCCTGTACTCCCTGTTCACGCACGACTGTACTGCTAAGCACAGCTCAAACAGCATCCTAAAGTTTGCTGACGACACGACCATCTTGGGCCCCATCACAGACAACAATGAGACGGCCTACAGAGAGGAGGTAAAGGCACTAAACAGCTGGTGCCAGGAAAGTAACCTCTCTCTCAATGTCAGCAAAACTAAAGAGATGATGGTGGACTACAGGAGACAGCAGGAGAGTGGACACTTCCCCATCCACATCGGTGATGCTGAGGTTGAAAGGGTCAGCAGCTTTAAGTTCCTCGGTGTGCACATCACTGAGGACCTTTCCTGGACACTGCACACGGACACAATAACAAAGAAGGCCCGCCAGCGGCTCTTTTTCCTGAGAAGACTGAGGAAGTTTGGCATGAACGCCAGCATCCTCACAAACTTCTACAGATGCACCATCGAGAGGAGAGCCTGCTGACGGGCTGCATTACAGTCTGGTACGGGAACTGTTCTGCCCACAGCCACAAATCACTACAGAGAGTGGTGAAGATGGCACAGCACATCACTGGCAACTGTCTCCCGGCCATTCAGGACATTCTCTACCGGCGGTGCCTGCAGAAGGCACCCAGCATCATCAAGGACCACAGCCACCCAGCACGCAGGCTGTTCTCCTTGTTACTGTCAGGCAGACGATACAGGAGTATGGCTGCCCGTACCACCAGACTTAAGAACAGTTTCTACCATCAGGCCATCAGGCTTCTGAACTCATAAACACATTTCACATCATATATGGATTATTTTTAATATTGTCTTTTTACCTATTTTTAATATTGTCTTTTTACCTTACTAATGTCATTTTATTAATCATATTTATCCTTGGAATATTACTGCTGAGGTGATCCGTTGTCTTGTCAAATACATTTCATTGTACCGTTGACCCTGTGCCAACCTACATATGACAAATAAAATTAAAATTAAATTAAACTGGGAGCCTCACATCAGTGATGGGGAAACTATTGGAGAGGATTCTTCCCACTTGGGAGAGGGTGAACCAGGGGGGGGCAAGGTGCGTGCTCACTGAAATGGCTGTATTTGTTGCAGCAATGTTTCTTTGGCAACTTTATTTGAAAAAGGCAATTTATTCATAAAAACGTGCAGGGAATACAATCATCACATCGCTGCCGATGTGCCGTCGAGTGCATTTTACCGGGATGCATCACAGCACGGTTTGGGGACAGCTCCATCCAAGACTCGCAAGAAATCACAGAGAGTTGTGGACGCAGCCCAGACCATCACACAAACCAACCTCCCTTCCATTGCCTCCATCTACACCTCACACTGCCTCGGCAAGGCCAGCAACATAATCACAGACCAGTCTCACCCCGGTCACTCCCCCTTCTCCCCTCTCCCATCGGGCAAGAGGTACAGAAGTGTGAAAACGCACACCTCCAGATTCAGGAACAGTTTCTTCCCGGCCGTTATCAGGCAACTGAACCGTCCTCTCACCAACTAGAGAGCGGTCCTGACCTCCCATCTACCTCATTGGTGACCCTCGGACTATCCTTTGCTAGCTTCACCTTGCACTAAACGTTATTCCCTCATCATGTTTCTGTACATTGTTGTTCAGCTCGATTGTAATCATGTATTGTCTTTCTGCTGACTGGATAGCAGCAACAAAAGCTTTTCACTGTACCTCGGTACACATGACAATAAACTATACATGTCCTATCTATAATTGTTGTACAATCAAATCAATACTTTTCATTGTGCATCCTTAAATCTATGGAGTATTGCACACGGAGTTTTGTACTGTTTTAATGTTTTGTTTATGTTATCTACGAGTTCCAAGTCCCTTTGCAGTTCCAAATTCTGGATTCTCTCCCCATTTAGAAAATAGTCTACGCCTTTATTCCTACGACCAAAGTGCGTGACTCCACACTGCTCCACTATATTCCATCTGCTACTTCTCTGCCCACTCTCCCAACCTGTCCAAGTCCTTATGCAGAGTCCCTGCTTTCTCTACACTACCTGCCCCTCCACCTATCTGAGCATCATCAGCAAACTTGGCCACAAAGCCTTCAATCCCCTCGTCCCCAAAGCCTTCAATCCCCTCGTCCACATCATTAATATACGTGAGGAGTAGCGGCCCCAGCACCGAGCCCTGCGGAACTCCGCTGGTCACTGGCAGCCAAACAGAGAAAGCCCCCTTCACTGCCACTCTTTGCCTTGCCCCATCCAGCCAACCTGCTGTCCATGCCAGTATCTGCCCTTTGACACCGTGGGCTCTCATCTTCCTTAGCAGCCTCACATGTGGCATCATATCAAGGGGTTTCGGAAAATCTAGGTAAACAACATCTACTGGCTCTCCTTTGTCTGTCCTATTTACTTCCTTAAAGAATTCCAGCAGATTCGTCACGCAAAACCATGTTGACTTTGGCCGATACTTCGAAGTATTCCATAACCTCATCCTTTCTAATGGACTCTAAAATCTTGCCAACCACTGAAGTCAGACGAACCGGCCTGTAGTTTCTACGGGGCGATTGTTGGTCGGTGCGGACTAGGTGGGCCGAAGGGCCTGTTTCTGTGCTGTATCTCTAAACTAAGCACTCCTGACACTTGAAGCTCGTCGCTATCACCTGCTGCTGGTATTGGTGGAGTCCCCATGAGTAAAAGACCGTGAGACTTGCGACTTATTTAATCCCTTATTAATCATTTATTATATTTCCATGTACTTTAATAAATATAGTTTCTTTGTAACCTTACAAAAATAGTGCTGGAGTAACTCAGCGGGTCAGGCAGCATCTGTGGGGAACATGGACAGGTGACGATTCACAGGGTGCTGGAGTAACTCAGTGGGTCAGGCAGCATCTGTGGAGAACATGGATAGGTGACGTTTCACAGAGTGCTGGAGTAACTCAGCGGGTCAGGCAGCATCTGTGGAGAACATGGACAGGTGACGATTCGTGTCGGGATCCTTCTTGTTTCTACTTCTTTGTGAGACAGGTCCTGGTGATGTACGGGGTCACGGTGAACTGTCGTTCCCAGCTGCATCATTCCCATTGCATTATTTCCATTCCCGGCTGCATCATTCCCTGTTGCATTATTCCCGGCTGCATCATTTTCCGGCTGCATTATCCCCATTCCCGGCTGCACCATTCCCTGTTGCATTATCCCTGGCTGCATAATTTCCCAGTTGCATCGTTCCTAGCAGCATTATTCCCATTACCAGCTGTATCATTCCCTGTTGCATTATTCCCGGCTGCATCATTTCCCGGCTGCATTATCCCCATTCCCGGCTGCACCATTCCCTGTTGCATTATTCATGGCTGCATAATTTCCCGGCTGCATTATTCCCATTCCCGGCTGCATCATTCCCCTGTTGCATTGTTCCTGGCTGCATTAATCCCATTCCCAGCTGCATTATTCCCAGCTGCATCATTCCGTTGCATCATTCCTAGCTGCATCACTCCCCTGTTGCATCATTCCCAGCTGCATCACTCCCATTCCCGGCTGCATAGTTGCCGGCCTTGCTGAGCTCCTGCAGCAGCTGCTCCCTGAAGTGCAGAGTGCTCTCCAGGTCCATGCGCTGGAGCATCTCGTCGATGGACAGCTGGCCCAGGTCAGGGGGCAGCTGGACAGCTGACCGTCCCCTCAGGACGTCCACTAGGGCCAGGGTGGCGGCGGCCGACTCCTGTGCTGTGGGCCGGGGGCCGGGGAACAGCCTGGCATTCCACAGGCCGGGCTGGGGGCCGGAGAAGAGGCGGGGGGAGAGGGGCAGGCCCAAGAGGTGGGCTGCCCGGCCTAGCCCCACGCCCAGTATCTGCAGGTCCTCCACCTCGCCCAGCGAGCCCACGCTGGCCTTGGGGTCATCAGCAGTGCCCAGCGCCGCGCTGACAAAGCCCCCGGGCAGGCCCAGCGACAGCAGGAAGGTGTCGGGGGGGACCGAGGTACCTGGGCCCAGGCTGCAGCCGCTGACGATGCAGCCGGGACCCACCCTGGTGCCCGGGGCCAGACGGGAGAACTCCACCACGCTGCCCGGTGACACCACACTCCCTGTGCCCAGCAGGCTGCGCAGCACGCAGGCCACAGCCCCAGGGGCCCGGGGGAGCGAGCTGGGGCCCACACAGAGAGGGTCAGGGGTAGGGGTAGGCCCGAGGGCCTGGGAGAGGGATCTGGGATCAGGGCCCTGGTGGTCGGGCCCAGGGCTGTGGGGGTGTGTGTCAGGCCCAGAGCCCTGGTGTTGGAGGCCCTGGGGAAGTGGGTCAGGGAAGGGGCCAGTCTCTGGGCCCTGGGGGAGCGTGCTGTGGTCAGGGCCAGTCTCGGGGCCCTGGGGGAGCGTGCTGTGGTCAGGGCCAGTCTCTGGGCCCTGGGGGAGCGTGCTGTGGTCAGGGCCAGTCCCGGAGCCCTGGGGGAACTGGCTGTGGTCAGGATCAGGGCCAGTCTCGGGGCCCTGGGGGAGCGGGTTGTGGTCAGGGTCAGGGCCAGTCTCGGGGCCCTGGGGCGGGGGTAGGAGGCCCCACAGCCCCCCCGTTGTGCTGGTGAGATGGTGCAGGTACTCGGCCGCAGTGCCCAGGTGGTAGAAGGCCGAGTTGTTGAGGGCGGCGACGTGGAGGGGGGTCCCGCGGAGAGCGGCGGCGACGGCCCGGTGGAGCGTGGGCCCTTCCCCTTCCCCCTCGCCTCTCCCCTCCCCTTCCCCCGGCCCCTCGCCTCTCCCCTCCCCGTGGCTGGGGCCCAGGGCCGGCAGGAAGTGCCCGTAGGCGTCGAGCTCGCACTGTAGGCTGGGCGCTCGCTGCAGGGTGTGCAGGAGGGCCTGGCAGGTGGGCCGGTCCAGGTAGAAGATGCTGTCGGTGTAGACGTGGTCGGAGAGGGGGCCGCAGGCCGCGCCGGCCTCCATCATGGCCTCAACGCTGGGCTTGTGCAGGAAGAGGCGGCAGGGCCTCCACTCCAGCTCGGCCCCCCCCCAGGCCCCGGGCCCCAGCACAAACACACCATGCCCGGTGCCCAGGCCCAGCGGCGAGGGATGTGCCAGCGCGGTGACACCAGGCCTGTCGAAGGCCAGGGCCCCGGCCTGGGGCAGGCTGTACAGCTCCACGTCGTCGGCACAGGTCACCAGCACTCCCGGGGCCATGCCGGCCGGCAGGTCCACGTACATGGCCAACTTCAGCTCCAGCATCTGGTAGGCCGGGCAGCCGACGGGCACTGCCATGAACACCTTACCCAGGGCACTGGCACTCGGCAACCTCTGGCTGTAGCCCCCTGCCACAAGAAACATAGAAACACAGCTTTAGGTTAATTTAGTTTAGAGATACAGCGCAGAGACAGGCCCATCGGCCCACGGAGTCCGTGCCGACCAGCGATCCCCGCACATTAACACTATCCTGCACACACTAGGCACAATTTTTTACATTTATACCAAGCCAAATAACCTACAAACCTGCACGTCTTTGGAGTGTGGGAGGAAACCGGAGCACCCGGAGAAAACCCACGCAGGCCAGGGGAGAACGTGCAAACTCCATGCAAACAGCGCCCGTAGTTAAGGTGCACACACCGGTACGAGTAGGCTATTCGGCCCTTAGAGCCAGCACCACCATTCAATATGATCATGGCTGATTATCCATATTCAGTACCCCGTTCCTGCCTTCTCACCATATCCCTTGATTCCTTTAGCCCTTAGAGCTCAATCTAACTCTCTCCTGAAAACATCCAGTGAATTGGCCTCCACTGCCTTCTGTGGCAGAGAATTCCACAGATTCACAACTCTCTAGGTGAAAAAGGTTTTTCCTCATCTCAGTCCTAAATGGCCCCCTTATTCTTAAACTGTGTCCCCTGGTTCTGGACTCCCCCAACATGGGGAACATTTTTCCTGCATCTAGCCTGTCCAATCCCCCTGCAGCAAGAGACGGCCACACCATCAGACAACAGGCCCTTCGGCCCACACACTCCCTGCCCACCACCCACTCAAAACAATCCCACCTCACTCTCACCCACACACAAGTTCTTCATTAGTGCGAGTGTCAGGGGTTATGGGGAGAAGGCAGGAGAATGGGGTTAGGAGAGATCGATCAGCCATGATTGAATGGCGGAGTAGAATATTTGGGCCAAATGGCCTAGTTCTGCTCCTATCACTTATGAACGAGTGTCTAATTGGCCCACCGAACCGCAGGTGTGTGGGAAATGGCAGGAAACTGGAGCTCCAGGGAAAACCCACGCGGTCCCATCCCATCAACGCCCCCAAGATTCCATCCCCCCCCCCCCCCCCCATACGATGAAGGGCACCCATCCCCCGCACTGTCTTCGGGAAACCGGAGCACCCGGAGGAAACCCACGCGGTCCTGGGGGGAACCTGCAAACATGCAGGGCTTAGTTTAGTTAAGTTTACAGATACAGTGTGGGAAACAGGCCCTTCGGCCCACGAATCTTTGCTGTCCAGCGCTCCCCATACACGAGCGTTTAAGAAGAAGTTAGACAGGTACATGGATAGGACAGGTTTGGAGGGATATGGACCAAGCGCAGGCAGGTGGGACTAGTGTAGCTGGGACATGTTGACCAGTGTGGGCAAGTTGGGCCGAAGGGCCTGTTTCCACACTGTGTCACTCTATGACTAGCTACACACAATGGTCAATTTATTATCTGTACCAAATAGGCTGGAGACATTCAGCCGGTCGGGCAGCTTCCATGGAGAAACAGGTAACGTTTGTGTTGGTTTAGTCTACAGCAGTACCACTGAGTCACTACATTCACTCCAAGTCTCTCTCCAAAGAGGCTGCCTGACCTGCTGAGTGTTTTCAGCCTATTTTGTTCTTTCAGATTTAACACAGATAGACAGAGTGAATGTGGAGAGGACGTTTCCACTAGTCTAGCACCAGAGAGTCTAGGACCAGAGGGCACAGCCTCGCAATAAAAGGACGCACCTTTAGAACGGAGCAGAGGAGAAATTTCTTTAACCAGTGGGCGGTGAATCTGTGGAATTCATTGGCACAGACGGTGGTGGAGGCCAAGTCTATGGGTATATTTAAAGCAGAGATTGACAGGACTTTGATTCGTATCGTCATGGGCAGATGAGGTTGAGAGGGAGATGTAGATTAGCCATGATCGAATGGCAGAGTAGACTCAATGGGCTGCATGGCCTAATTCTGCTCTGGGCTGTCAGAGCTGGGGGTGTCTGCACAAATCCCAACTAATTTAAGGATTTGCCCGTTAACAATGGTTGTGTTTACCAGCATGGATCAGTAGGACCTTGAAGCCGTCCATCTTGTCTCCGTAGAGTTCTTGTAAGCAAAGCAGAGCGTGAAGTGTGGAGCCTCCATTTCCTGAGAAAAGATGACAACGATCAACAACATTCTACGGTAGACACAAAAAGCTGGAGTAACTCGGCGGGTCAGGCAGCATCTCTGGAGAGAAGGAACGGCCGATGTTTCGGGTCCCCCATAAGACATCTCTCTCCAGAAATGCTGCCTGACCCACCGAGTTACTCCTGCTTTTTGTGTCTACCGTCGATTTAAATCTGCAACAACATTTCCATCAACAACATTCTCATGTATTTCCCCAGCAGGCAAATTCACAACCTTCCTAATTTGAGGAAGGACATCCTTGCTATTGAGGCAGTGCAGCGTAGGTTCACGTTGTTAATCCCTGGAGGTGATGGGGCAGGTAGTGTAGAGAAAGCAGGAACTCTACAGAAGGACTTGCACGGGTTGGGAGAGTGGGCAGAGAAGTGGCCGATGGAATTGAGTGCAGCAAAGTGTGGAGTCGTGCATTTTGGTCGTAGGAATAAAGGCGTGGACTATTTTCTACATGGGGAAAGAATCCAGAAATTGGAGGTGCAAAGGGACTTGGGAGTGCTGGTGCAGGATTCCCAAAATGTCAATTTGCAAGTCGAATCATTAGTGAAGAAAGCAAACTCACTGCTAGAATTCATTTCAAGGGGACTAGAATACAACAACAGAGATATAATGCTGAGGCTGTATAAGGCGCTGGTCAGGCCGCACGTGGAGTATTGTGAGCAGTTTTGGGCACCGTATCTGAGGAAGGATGTGCTGGCTCTGGAGAGGGTCCAGAGGAGGTTTACAAGAATGATCCCAGGAATGAGTGGGTTAACGTACGATGAGCGTTTGTGGGCACTGGGCCTGTACTCGCTGGGGTTTAGAAGAATGAGGGGGGGCCTTACTGAAACGTACAGAATAGTGAGCGGCCTGGATAGAGTGGATGTGGAGGATGTTTCCACTAGTGGGAGAGTCGAGGACCAGAGGGCACAGCCTCAGAACTAAACAACGTTGCTTTAGGAAGGAGGAGGAGGAATTTATTTAGCCAGAGGATGGTGAATCTGTGGAATTCATTGCCACAGGAGGCCAAGTTAGTGGATATTTTTAAGGCAGAGATAGATAGATTCTTGATTAGTGCGGGTGTCAGGGGTTATGGGGAGAAGGCAGGAGAATGGGGTTGGGAGGGAGAGATAGTTCAGCCATGATTGAATTGCAGAGCAGACTTGATGGGCCAAATGGCCTAATTCTGCTCCTCTCACTCAGGACCTTATGAACCGACCCCAGTTAATGGGCAGGGGTGAGGTTGAATGTGGAAGGCGGATTTCAGCAGCTTGAGCAAAAACCTTGGAGAGAGGAGATGCTGGTGGGTGAAATGAAAGCTTTACGAAGCGAATTTTAACAGCAAGTTGGTGATCGGGCAGGCCCAGCCTGTTCCAGGAAGGGTGGAAAACAAAGGTGAAAAGATTAAAGAACCCTGGATGCTAAAGGATATTGAAGGTTTGTGTACAATATGGTGGCGCTGCTACAGATTCAATTTACCAGCACTGCATTGTAAAATGGTCTGGTTTGGCTCAGCCACCAAGCATGTCATCCGGAGGCTGCAACGCATCGTTCGATCAGCTGAGAAGGTTGTTGGCTGCAACCTTCCCCCCATTGACGAACTGTACACTGCAAGGGCCAGGAAGCGAGCGGGCAAGATCATCTCTGACCCCTCTCACCCTGACCACAAACTCTTTGAAGCACTTCCCTCTGGAAGGCGACTCCGGACTGTCAAAGCAGCCACAGCTAGACATAAAAACAGCTTTTTTTCCCCACGAGCAGTAGCTCTACTCAACAACCAAACGTCTGTCGCCTCCTTGTATTTTATTTCATTCTTCACATGTGTAAATTATAATGTTTTATTATTAATTGTTTAATGTATGTCGTGTTACTTGTG
>NC_135963.1:462808-500208 GCF_053455715.1 Rhinoraja longicauda
AGAAAGGCAGATTATTATCTGAATGGTGTCAAGTTAGGAGGAGGGGGAGTTCAACGAGATCTGGGTGTCCTAGTGCATCAGTCAATGAAAGGAAGCATGCAGGTACAGCAGGCAGTGAAGAAAGCCAATGGAATGTTGGCCTTCATAACAAGAGGAGTTGAGTATAGGAGCAAAGAGGTCCTTCTACAGTTGTACCGGGCCCTGGTGAGACCGCACCTGGAGTACTGTGTGCAGTTTTGGTCTCCAAATTTGAGGAAGGATATTCTTGCTATGGAGGGCATGCAGCGTAGGTTCACTAGGTTAATTCCCGGAATGGCGGGACTGTCGTATGTTGAAAGGCTGGAGCGATTGGGCTTGTATACACTGGAATTTAGAAGGATGAGGGGGGATCTTATTGAAACATATAAGATAATTAGGGGATTGGACACATTAGAGGCAGGAAACATGTTCCCAATGTTGGGGGAGTCCAGAACAAGGGGCCACAGTTTAAGAATAAGGAGTAGGCCATTTAGAACGGAGATGAGGAAGAACTTTTTCAGTCAGAGGGTGGTGAAGGTGTGGAATTCTCTGCCTCAGAAGGCAGTGGAGGCCAGTTCGTTGGATGCTTTCAAGAGAGAGCTGGATAGAGCTCTTAAGGATAGCGGAGTGAGGGGGTATGGGGAGAAGGCAGGAACGGGGTACTGATTGAGAGTGATCAGCCATGATCGCATTGAATGGCGGTGCTGGCTCGAAGGGCTGAATGGCCTACTCCTGCACCTATTGTCTATTGTCTATTGTCTATTGTCTAGTGACACGCACACACTCACACTAGTGACACACTCACACTAGTGACACACTCAACACTACTGACACACTAGTGACACACGCCCACACCAGTGACACACTCACACACACTAGTGACACACCCATACCAGTGACACATGAGAGACACACATCCACACCCGTGACACACCCACACACCAGTGACACACTCACACTAGTGACACACACTAGTGACACACATCATTGACACACACACCAGTGACACACACACGCTAGTTACACACTCGTACACACTAGTGATACCCTTGCATACCAGTGACACACTCACCCAGGTTAGTGACACACTCACAGTAACCCAGCAGGCTAGTGACATTACACACTAGTGACACACACATACTCACCCCAGCTCAGGACGCACTCACTCATACAAGCTAGTGACACACTTACCCAGGCTAGTGACTCACTCACACTAATACATATACACTTATACACTCACACCCACATATGTACACACACACCCACACATACAAATACACACACACACTCACACCCATTCACACACGCACCTTCACACGCCCACACACACATGCGCACACACATTCACACTCATAGACATATATGCTCTCTCACACACACACACACGCACATACATTCACATACGCACGCATGCACACACACACATCCCTACACATACACACACACACACGGACACACACATAGAGACAGGCACACTAACTTAGACTCAGTCACACACACACACACACCCCTCCCCCAGGACTCGGGGGCCTAGCGCCGCCCCCTCTCTGGAAGAGGCCAGAAGCAGATAGCACAGGGCCAGCCTTTCGGCCCATCTCCCCTTATACTGTCCGCCATCACCCCATCTCCCAGCACTGGGTCCAGAGCCTTCTCTGCCTCGGTGATTCAAGTGCTGGTTCAGATGTCTGAAAGTCTCGCCCTCCATTCATTCCCCCCATCTCCCCCCTCAATTTTGCACATCTTTATATGGTTGCCTCTCATAATTTTGAGAGACCCTTCTTCAGACTATCTCGACCCGAAACGTCACCCTTTCCTTCTCTCCAGAGATGCTGCCTGTCCCGCTGAGCTACTCCAGCTTTTTGTGTCTATCTTCGGTTTAAACCAGCATCTGCAGTTCCTTCCTACACAATACTCTAAATGCAGCCTCACCAACGTCTTATACAAATACAACATGACCTCCCAACTTCTATACTCAAAGGTTAAGGTTAATCTTTTCTTGCTCCAGTAAAATACTCAGAACTGAACAGAGAGCTCAGCTGGGATCCGACCCAGAGCAAAAGCTGATCCCTCTGCCTTTCATTCCTGACTGTCTGAGATCGAGGGCAGCACCCTTCAGACCTATTAAATGGAAGCCTGGAAGGAGATCAGAGACACAACACAATACTCTAACAGGGACTGGGCCAGGATTTCATAACAATTCAACATGACCTCCGTCCTTAGTGCTTCCTCCTTGTGAATCCCACAAACCCTCTTTGCTTCACTGAACACTCTCTCGCTCTCACTTTTAAAGTTGATGCACAGATAGGTTCATGTTTATTATTGTCACGTACGGTAAACATAGAAACATAGAAAATAGGTGCAGGAGGAGGGCATTTGGTCCTTTGAGCCAGCACCGCAATTCATTGTGATCATGGCTGATCATCCACACAGTAACCCGTGCCTGCCTTCTCCCCATATCCCTTGATTCCACTAGCCCCTAAAGCTCTGTCTAACTCTCTTTTAAATTCATCCAGTGAATCGGCCTCCACTGCCCTCTGTGGTAGAGAATTCCACAAATTCGCAACTCTCTGGGTGAAAAGGTTTTTTCTCACCTCAGTTTTAAATGGCCTCCCCTTTATTCTTAGACTGTGGCCCCTAGTTCTGGACTCCCCCAACATTGGGAACATTTTTCCTGCATCTAGTTTATCCAGTCCTTTTATAATTTTATACGTCTCTATAAGATCCCCTCTCATCCATCTAAATTCCAGTGAATACAAGCCCAGTCTTTCCAATTTTTCCTCATATGACAGTCCCGCTATCATCATATCATCATATCATATACATACAGCCGGAAACAGGCCTTTGCTATCCCGGGGATTAACCTCGTGAACCTACGCTGCACTGCCTCAATAGCAAGGACGTCCTTCCTCATATTAGGAGACCAAAACTGCACACAATACTCCAGTGAAAGGCTTTTGTTTGCATGCTATCCAATGAAATTAGATTAGACAATACATGACTGATGAGCGTTTGTCGGCACTGGGCCTGTACTCACTGGAGTTTAGAAGCGTGAGGGGGGGGGGGGGGGGGCACCTCATTGAAACGTACAGAATATGTGAATAGGATGGAGATGAGAAGAGATTTCTGGTCAGAGGGCGGTGAATCTGTGGAATTCTTTGCCACAGAACGCTGTGGAGGCCAAGTCAGTGGATATTTCCAAGGCAGAGATAGATAGATTGTTGATCAGTGCGGGTGTCAGGTGTTATGGGGAGAGGCAGAAGAATGGGGTTAGGAGGGAGAGATAGATCAGCCATGGTTGAATGGCGGAGTAGACGATGGGCTGAATCGGCTAATTCTACTATCACAAGACCTAATGACTCCAATCAAGCGACTCCAATCAACACGAGTATAAAATGTAAAGCAAGGGGATATATCCCAACGTGCAAAATATAGTTTCCTAGCATTGTAGAGAGAATCTTGTTAGTAAAGCTAGAAACACTATGGATTTACCAGTGGAAAGAACTTTAAAAGAGTGAGACGATTGTAGAGTCAAGAGTGTTTAGGTTAGAGATACAGTGCGGAAACAGGCCCTTCGGCCCACCGAGTCCAAACTGACCAGCGATCCCCGCACACTAACACTATCCTTCACACACTGGGGGCAATTTACATTCACACCGAGCCAATCAACCTACAAACCTGCACATCTTTGGAATGTGGGAGGAAACCTAAGAACCCGGAGAAAACCCACGCAGTCATGGGTCTCTGGCGCTGAGAGGCAGCATCCCGACCCGCTGCACCACCGTGCACCAATTGTTTCGGAAGGAACTGCAGGTGCTGGTTTAAACCGACGATAGACACAAAATGCTGGAGTAACTCAGCGGGATAGGCAGCATCTCTGGAGAGAAGGAATGGGTGACATTTCACGTCGAGACCTTTCGTAAGATTGTAATTGTAATAGGTACTGATAAAGGAACAATAAATTTTTTACTTCCAGCAGCATAACAGGCCTGTAAACACCATACACATGATTAATATAGACGAGACAAAAATTCAATAAATTAATAACCCCAATAAGCCCAAAGGCAGTACAGCCAAAGACAGTTCACAGTAGCTGAGATC
Organism: Rhinoraja longicauda; assembly: GCF_053455715.1. NCBI lineage: Eukaryota > Metazoa > Chordata > Chondrichthyes > Rajiformes > Arhynchobatidae > Rhinoraja > Rhinoraja longicauda. The sequence continues at coordinate 466,925 of NC_135963.1, forward strand.
AGTGTTGTGCGGCGTTCAAGAGCCTGATGGTTGTTGGGGAGAAGCTGTTCTTGAATCTGGAGGACACGGTTTTCAGGCTCCTGTACCTTCCTCCCGATGGTAGCAGCGAGATGAGAGCGTGGCCATGGTGGTGTGGGTCAGTGAGAGTGTGGCCAGGGTGGTGTGGGTCAGTGAGAGTGTGGCCAGGGTGGTGTGGGTCAGTGAGAGTGTGGCCAGGGTGGTGTGGGTCAGTGAAAGTGGCCAGGGTGGTGTGGGTCAGTGAGAGTGTGGCCAGGGTGGTGTGGGTCAGTGAGAGTGTGGCCAGGGTGGTGTGGGTCAGTGAGTGTGGCCAGGGTGGTGTGGGTCTCTGATGATGTTGGCTGCCTTTTTGAGGCACGCCTCCTGTAGATCCCATCGATGGTGGGGGGGTCAGTACCTGCGATGGAGCTTCGATAGTGAGGGGTCAGGTCCTGTGATGGAGCTTCGATGGTGGGGGGTCAGGTCCTGTGATGGAGCTTCGATGGTGGGGGTGTCAGGTCCTGTGATGGAGCTTCGATGGTGGGGGGTCAGTACCTGTGATGGAGCTTCGATGGTAGGGGGTCAGGTCCTGTGATGGAGCTTTGATGGTGGGGAGCTATGACAGTAGATGGGATGATAGTAGATGGCCTTCTAGGACCAACAGATGAAGAATGGCCAACTCCAGTGCCATCTCAGATGCACCAGATCCCTCTCTCCCTGAACATCCTTTACAATTGTGCTACCAAGCCTCTATTGTGTCCAAACCTTCTGAGACCGTGTATCACTTCATATTTCTCTGCATTACATTTCATCTGTCACTGTTTATAAACTCTTAGTTTAGAGATACAGCGTGGAAACAGGCCCCTCGGCCCACCGAGTCCACGCCAACCAGCGATCTCCGCACATTAACACTATCCCACGCACACTTGGGACAATTTAAAATTATACCAAGTATACAAACCCAAGCCAATTAACCTACAAACACGTTCATCTTTGGAGGGTGGGTGGAAACCAAAGTTCTCGGAAAAATCCCATGCAGGTCACGGGGAGAACATACAAACTCCGTACAGACAGCGCCCGTGGTCAGGATGGAGCCCGGGTTTCCGGTGCTGCAAGCGCTGTAAGGCAGCAACTCTACCGCTGCGCCACCATCACTCTGTTTGACAATCTATGTCTGTGCAAATCCCCGGGCTTTCTAGATTGTCACCATCGATTATCTTCATTATCAGCTTCCAATGACATCCATCTTGCACTACGTTTATTAATATTTCTAACTAATTTTTATGTTTACCTGTAACTTCTTCCATCAATCTTCTTCCAAACCAGTAAGGAACAATGCCATATTGTACTTCTTCAGTCTGAAGAAGGGTCTCGACCCGAAATGTCACCCATTCCTTCTCTTCTGCGATGCTGCCTGATCCTCTGAGTTGCTCCAGCACTCTGTGAAACGTCACCTATCCATGTTCTCCACAGATGCTGCCTGACCCGCTGAGTTACTCCAGCACTCTGTGAAACGTCACCTATCCATGTTCTCCAGAGATGCTGCCTGACCCACTGAGTTACTCCAGCACTCTGTGAAACGTCACCTATCCATGTTCTCCACAGATGCTGCCTGACCCGCTGAGTTACTCCAGCACTCTGTGAAACGTCACCTATCCATGTTCTCCACAGATGCTGCCTGACCCGCTGAGTTACTCCAGCACTCTGTGTCCTTATTTCATCAACCAGCATCTGCAGTTTGCTGTTTCTACACCTTCAGAATTGTGCTGCTGACTTTTGCTGCTTTTTAAATGAGGAACTGGACAACGTAAGTTCCATTCCTCGTTGCTTTGGATCGGTGGTTTAAATGCTCCTTTTGCCTTCCCTGTAAGAGCGCTGTGTCTCCACAGATGCCGTCAGAGCTGAAGCGTTTGGTGGACAACACACATCTGGTGTCCCCTTCCATCTCGATGATCTTGAGGTGTGGGGAGATGGACCACATGTGTAAGGAGAAGGAACTGAAGGAGATTGTGGTGGTGAACATGTCGGCGTGTTACCTGATCAACCTGGGCTACCTGACCAATTGCCGTGCTCTACGCATCTGCATTCTGCCCGGGAATTACATCTCCAAAATCGATGCTCTCTCAAACTGTCCAAATTTAATCAAGCTGGATCTCCATAGCAACCATGTAAGTGAGGCAGGATGGTGAGCTCTATATAATGGAGTGTTAGTCACAAAGCTGAATGTTTGATGTTTAGTGTAGAGATACAGCGCGGAAACAGGCCCTTCGGCCCGCCGAGTCCGTGCTGACCAGCGATCCCCGCACACTAACACCATCCTACACACACTAGGGACAATTTACAATTTTACCAACGCCAACTAGCCGACACACCTGCACGTCTTTGGAGTGTAAGAGGAAACCAGAGCAACCGGAGAAAACCCACGCAGCAACTTTCCAGCTGCCAACAATCGACAGAGACGGAGTCCCCATGTTTTCCAAGTCAGTGGATATATTTAAGGCAGAGGTAGATAGATTGTTGATCAGTGCGGGTGTCAGGGGTTATGGGGAGAAGGCAGGAGAATGGGGTTAGGAGGGAGAGATAGATCAGCCATTTTTGGAAGGAGGAGTAGATGTGATGGGCCCAATGGCCTGATTCTACTCCTCGCACTAATGAACATGATTATGTTCGACAAACACATCAAACCCTCTCCTTCGACAAACACATCAAACACATCACAAAGACAGCCTTCTTCCACCTCAAAAACATCGCCCGTCTCCGTCCATCCCTCTCCTCCACAGCTGCAGAAACCCTCATCCACTCCCGTCTGGACTACTGCAACAGCCTCCTCTATGGCGCACCCTCAAAAATCATCAGTAAACTTCAATACATTCAAAACTCTGCTGCCCGTCTACTCACCCACTCCCCGATCCGTGACCATATCACCCCCGTCCTTTACAAGCTCCACTGGCTCCCCATCCCCCAGAGAATCCAGTACAAAATCCTCCTCATGACTTACAAAGCCCTCCATAACCTGGCCCCATCCTACCTGACTGACCTCCTCCACAGGTACACTCCCACCTGCACCCTCTGCTCTGCTGCTGCCAACCTCCTGTCCCCCCCCATCCGGACCAAACTCAGATCCTGGGGGGACAGGGCTTTCTCCATCGCTGCTCCCACCCTCTGGAACTCACTACCCCAAACCGTCAGAGACTCCTCCTCACTCACCACATTCAAAACATCACTGAAGCCTCACCTGTTCAGCACTGCCTTCAACCACTGGCCGTCACCTCACCTTCTGTCTCCTTTTTCTGTTTGTTTACTTATTTATCTATTTATTTTCTTCTCTATGTTCTAGAAATCCCTGTGAAGCGTCTTTGAGTGTTTGAAAAGCGCTATATAAATTTAATGCATTATTATTATTATTATGTCCCTGCGTTCACAAGCATGTCTTTAAGCTGGAAAGAGTGTGGAAGAGGTTTACGAGGGTGTTCCCTGGACCTGGTATGCTTGAGCTACAGGGAGAGGTGGAGCAGGCTGGGTCTCTATTCCTTGGAGCGTAGGAGGATGAGGGGTTTGATTTTATAGAGGTGCATAAAATCACGGTGGAATAGATCGGGTAGACGCACAGAGTTTTTGACCCAGAGTAGGGGAATCGAGGACCAGAGGGTGTAGCTTTAAGGTGAGAGGGAAAAAAGTTAATCAGAACCTGAGGGGCAACTTTTTCACAGAGTGTGGTGGGTGTATGGAATGAGCTGCCAGAGGAGGTAGTTGAGGCAGGGACTATAATAAGATTTAAAAGAAGGTAGACACAAAATGCTGGAGTAACTCAGTGGGTCAGGCAGCATCTTGGGAGAGAAGGAATGGGTGACGTTTCGGGTCGAGACCCCTCTTCAGACTGAAGAAGGGTTCGACCCGAAACGTCACCCATTCCTTCTCTCCCAAGATGCTGCCTGATGTGCTGAGTTACGCCAGCATTTTGTGTCTGCCTTCGATTTAAAACAGCATCTACAGTTTTTTTCCTATACATAAAGATTTAAAAGACATTTGGACAGGTAAATAGACAGGAAAGGTTTAGAGGGATATGGGCCAAACGTGGGCAGATGGGACTAGTGTCGATGGAGCATCTTGGTTGGCATGGGCAGGTTGGGCCGATGGGCCTGTTTCCGTGCTACATGTCCCCTCTTTGGTCCACAGCACTTGTTCAGCAGCCTTGAGCTTTCTGCAGACTGTCACTGCAGTGTGAAGAGGAGAGAGACTTGCTCCCAGACTCTGGACCAGAGTCAGACCCGCGGGGATTGAAACCCTGGGCTCCTTCCACCCACCTGCATCATCTGGGGATGTTTGGAATGTCGATCAGCCTAGTGGAAGGGGGAATTGAGACCAATTATCTTTGTGTAACCCCACTGGGTTGCCAACTGTCACATATTAGCCGGGACATCCCGTATTTTGGGCTAAATTGGTTTGTCCCGTACGGCACCGCCCTTGTCCCTTATTAGGCCCGGGAGGCGCTGCAGGCCCGGATGCTGTAGGGCCAGACGCTGTAGGCCCGGACACTTTAATCCCGGATGCTGTAGGCCCGGACGCTGTAGGCCCGGACGCTGTAGGCACGGACACTGTAGGCCCGGACGCTGTAGGCCCGGACAGTGTAGGCCCGGACAGTGTAGGCCCGGACAGTGTAGGCCCGGACACTGTAGGGCCAGACGCTGTAGGCCCGGACACTGTAGGCCCGGACAGTGTAGGCCCGGACGCTGTAGGCCCGGACAGTGTAGGCCTGGGCGCTGTAGGCCCGGGTGCCGTCTAACGGAGGTTGCATAGCAACCCGCCTCCCGGCCCGGATGGCCACCATTGGTGGAGCGGGAGCGCGTGACCGCTGGCTGGGTGAGGTCACGTGGGGCGCGGGGCGGTGATGTCACCTTGTCCCTTATTTGGGAGTGAGATAGTTGGCACCCTGAACACCACACCACCCTTTTTGTTTCTTCCCCCCCCCCCCCCACCCACCCCTGCAAGCACTTCCCTTCCTCTGCTTTTACATTTCACTCCCCTTATCAACAGCCTTTTGTACCCTTTAGCCACAGTACTTCTGTACATATTCAGTTTCAGTTTAGTTTATTGTCACGTGTACTGAGGTACAGAGAAAAGCTTTTGTTGCATGCTAACCAGTTAGCGGCAAGACATCTTGTTCTCCAGAGATGCTGCCTGACCCGCTGAGTTACTCCAGCACTCTGTGAAACGTCACCTATCCATGTTCTCCACAGATGCTGCCTGACCCGCTGAGTTACTCCAGCACTCTGTGAAACGTCACCTATCCATGTTCTCCACAGATGCTGCCTGACCCGCTGAGTTACTCCAGCACTCTGTGATCTCTGCCACTTTCCAGCAGCTGTAGTTCGTTGTGTCTGCTCTGTCCTTGTGTAAAGATGACTCATGAAAAATACAAACGCCCATGAATATTGGATTGTTGCCTGAACACAAACAGGCCACCTGCTCCAATGAATCCTCTCCCCACTGCCTACGTCCTCTCACCCCTCTCAGAGCAGCTTTTTATTATTTTTACCTTCATGTGTTTATTAACTTCACTTTAAAGATTTTCCAGTGCCTGGTTATTGGGCTGGAATGCAGAGGTGTGAATGATTCATGCCAGGATGTGGGAATCTCACTGCAGCAGCTGGTGAATGTAAATTTAGTTCATTAACTAAATCTGGAATGAAAAGAAGCGAATGGCAGCGATCGTGACCCTGAAACTTCCAACCTGTTGCTAAAAACTCACTGTTTCCCCTTCACCTGCAGAGAAGGCAACCCAGTCTGTCCCATACATGACCCCCGACCAGGGCCACTGCCTGACAATTACAGGCCGCACACAGTCTCTTCCCCCGGACTAAAGAGGATCGGACTGTCCAGTCTGTTCTGGGGACAGATGACCCATCTACGTACCTGGAGGGGTGAGTCGGTGATCAAAAAGGCAGGGGAAAGAGCAACCCATTCTCATTGGATTGGATACGAGTGTATGTTCTATCAGAGCAGTGGCAGTATCTGTGCATTGTGGAGTCGTGTATCACGGACGAGGATCGGTGACCAGGAGTCTGGCTAGCTAGGGGTGGATCCATGCTGGTTGGGTAACCAACCTAACACCCTTATCCAGTCAGGATGGAGCTGGAGAACAGGGTGTCCATAACACCCTGCGAGTGTCGGTGAAGGACCTCAGTGAGGGGAGCCCCTTCTCATGGGACCTCTTCACCAAGAAGGTGCTGCAGATTCAAGGCCGACGACATCTACTGTCCCCAGGACTTCCCGGGTAACGGCTACTTTGACGTTACCTTCCAGCACCTGGCAGGATGGCAGAAGATGCTGCAAGACTTCCGGGAGAAGGGGACCGAAGCCCCGCTGTCACTGCTGAAGGTGCAGCCGCTCTTCACCCTCCCCACCCAGAAGGAGCGGCTGATCACGGTGCACGTGTTCAACCCACATGTGCCCGTCGTGGATGTCCTCACCTTCCTTGCTCGCTATGTCGAAGGGGCAGGGAACTGTGTGGACATGAACGACTTGTTCGGGATCTGGACGAGCAAGAGGCAAGTGAAGGTGAAGCTGTGGGTGAACGGGAAGGGATTCATCATCCACCCTCCCTCGGTGTTCACCATCGGAGGGAACCGGGGCTACACGACCTACGTGGGGCAGCCCAGGGTGTGCAGGTAAATGCAACAAAACTGGGCACGTGGTGGCAGAATGCAGGACAGTCATCTGCAAGAACTGCAAGATGGAAGGCCACGAGACCAAGGACTCTAAGGAGAGTAAGAACAACCTGTGTGGGGAGGCAGGCCACCTCTACAGGGCCTGCCCTAAAAGAGCCTGCACCTATGCACAGGTGACAAGAGGGGGCGCTGCCAACACCCCCAGGGGGGTCGAGACGCCTCCCACCACTGCTGAGGCCCAAATGGGAAAGGAGAGCAGGGGCGATGACAGCTCGACCACCTCGAGCCCCCAACCGCCGGACAGAGCCCCCCGGCCCCCGGTCCAGGAGGGCGAGTCGATGGAAGAGGGGGAACAGGAGGAGGAATGGAAGTTGGTGAAAAGGAGGAAACCCCATATGGCTCTGCGCACAGAGCAAAGGCCGGAGGGAGCGGGCAAGTCTAAGGAAAGAGTCCTCTCCCAGACCCACGCCAGCAACCTCTCCTCGTCGGAGGATGAGGCCACATTGAGGTTCCCAGGGACAGCACAATTCAGAGACTGACATCAATGCTGCTGGAAGGTCATCAACTCGGTGAAAGACGCTCTTTGGTCTGCCCGAGCTTTGTTGACCTCCCAGCGGAGCGAGTTGTCCGTCGGGGAATGTTGCTGACTGGGCCCGCTGCAGACTGCAGGAGTACGTGCTGAGGGACGCACTGAAGCTTGGTGCAGCCAACGCCAAGGCCCTGTGTGGGAGGACCACAGTCTAGGGTCCTTCCGCTGCTGGACATGGGGGGCAGGGTGTGGTGGAGAGAGACGCCCCTCCAAATAAGGCAAGGGATTCCACGCCAGTGGGCCACATGACTGGCAAGGGTGGGGGTGATTTTGTGTAATTGGTGTATTGAATGTATGTATTGAACGTATGTACAGCCTCCGAGAATGTTGGATGGAGTTTTGGAAGGAACATGCTTTGTACATATTTATTTCTTGAATAAAGTATATTTTGACAATATTTCTATTCTAAAACTAGAGGGCATAGGCGTAGGGTGAGAGGGGTGAGATTTAAGAGAGATCTCAGGGACAAAATGTTTTCTGAGGGTAGTCCGTGTCTGGAACCAGTTGCCAGAGGAAGCTATAGAAGTGGATAAAATAAATACTATGGCACGGTGGCGCAGCGGTAGAGTTGCTGCCTTACAGCGAATGCAGCGCCGGAGACCCGGGTGCTGTCTGTACGGAGATTGTACGTTCTCGCCGTGACCTGCGTGAGTTTTCTCCGAGATCTTCAGTTTCCCCCGAGATCTTCGGTTTCCTCCCACACTCCAAAGACATACAGGTATGTCGGTCAATTGGCTTGGTAAATGTAAAAATTGTCCCTGGTGGGTATAGGATAGTGTTAATGTGCGAGGATCGCTGGTCGGCGCGGACCCGGTGGGCCGAAGGGCCTGTTTCCGCGCTGTATCTCGAAACTAAACTAAATTACAACGTTTAAAAGACAGATATATGGATAGGATTTAAAGGGACAAGGGTCAAACGCAGGCTAACTACCCCAGAATGCCAACTTGGTCTGCACGGGTGTTGGGCCGAAGGGCCTGTTTTGTGTGGTAAGACACTAGGTCTGAATGCGCCAAATTACGTCTTCAGATCCTTTAAATTGTCAGGTTGAAGGTCCTTATGCTAGAGAGTGTCCTTTATTACAGAAAGAGGCCACTTATCTCATCCTGCCCATACTGGCCCTCTCCAACCTACCACTCCCCTCCCATTCCCACCCTTCCCATTCTACCCCCTCTTCCATTCCAGCTGACCTACCTTTCCCCGCAGAATGCCTTTGCCACGCTAACCTACTAACTTTACATGGATAGGACAGGTTGGGAGGGATATGGACCACATGCTGGCAAGTGGGACTGGTGTAGCTGGGACATGTTGGGCTGAAGGGCCTGTTTCCACACTGTATGACTCTATGACTGGTGTAACTGGGACATGTTGGGCTGAAGGGCCTGTTTCCACACTGTAGCACTGTATGACTGGTGTAGCTGGGACATGTTGGCCGGTGTGGGCAGGTTGGGCTGAAGGGCCTGTTTCCACACTGTATGACTCTATGACTGGTGTAGCTGGGACATGTTGGGCTGAAGGGCCTGTTTCCACACTGTATCACTGTATGACTGGTGTAACTGGGACATGTTGGGCTGAAGGGCCTGTTTCCACACTGTATGACTCTCTGACTGGTGTAGCTGGGACATGTTGGCCAGTGTGGGCAGGTTGGGCTGAAGGGCCTGTTTCCACACTGTATGACTCTATGACTGGTGTAACTGGGACATGTTGGGCTGAAGGGCCTGTTTCCACACTGTAGCACTGTATGACTGGTGTAGCTGGGACATGTTGGCCGGTGTGGGCAGGTTGGGCTGAAGGGCCTGTTTCCACACTGTATGACTCTATGACTGGTGTAGCTGGGACATGTTGGGCTGAAGGGCCTGTTTCCACACTGTATCACTGTATGACTGGTGTAACTGGGACATGTTGGGCTGAAGGGCCTGTTTCCACACTGTATGACTCTCTGACTGGTGTAGCTGGGACATGTTGGCCAGTGTGGGCAGGTTGGGCTGAAGGGCCTGTTTCCACACTGTATGACTGTATGACTCTGACTGCCTGTCTCTGTTTCTGCACCCCCGCTCTCAGATTACCGAGCTCCCAGACGAGTTTTTCTGGAGGGACATGAAGTGTCTGGAGGTGCTGTATCTCCACGACAACATCATTGGTGAGATGTGTAGCGTGGAGGCGCTGAGCGGCTGCCCACGGCTCTCCGTGCTGACCCTGTTCGACAGCCCCATCAGCGTGTTGCCAACGTATCGCCATTTTGTCGCCAACAAAATCTGGAGCCTGAAAGCACTGGACAACTTTGTCATTGCCGACGAGGAGCTGATGGAGGACGAGCTGAACAACTTCCATTACCGCGCTCTCAGTCACCAGTTCCGTATTTACCCCCCAATACCTCCACAGGTTGGTCACGCTCGTTGACAGGAAAGAAACCATTCCATTTCCACATCAAATTTCACGGAGAAAGCAAAGTGTGGAGGAAAATGTGGGTAGTCATGGTGGCACAGCGGTAGAGTTGCTGCCTTACAGCGCCAGAGACCCGGGTTCAATCCCCACTACGGGTGCTGTCTGTACGGAGTTTGTACGTTCTTCCCGTGACCCGCGTGGGTTTTCTCCGAGATCTCCGGTTTCCTCCCACACTCCAAAGATGTGCAGGTTTGTAGGTTAATTGGCTTGGTAAATGTAAAAATTGTCCCTGGTGTGTGTAGGATAGTGTTAGTGTGTGGGGATTGCTGGTCGGCACGGACCCGGTGGGCCGAAGGGCCTGTTTCTGCGCAGTATCTCTAAATTAACCAAAAAACGAAAGTCCCTTAAAACTAGCGGTGTGTCGTTCCGTGAGGTCAGGGTGTGATGACCGTTATCCCCAGGGTAGACGATTCTATAACCAGAGGGTGTTGATGTGAGAGGGGAGAGATTGAAGAGGGACCTCAGGGCCATCCTTTTCACTCAGAGGGTGGTCCGTATCACTCGATTGTAGACTCTCGGCCTTTTGATCCTCTTATGTAAGTGCATAACTCCACACTATTCATAAGTGATAGGAGCAGAATAAGGCCATTTGGCCCATCAGGTCTACTCCGCCATTCAATCATGGGTGATCTATCTTTCCTTCTCAACCCCATTCTCCTGACTTCTCTCAATAACCCTTGACACCCGTGCTAAAATAATAACCTGTCAATTGCTGCCTTAAAAATACCCACTGACTTGTGGCCTCCACAGCCGTCTGTGGCAATGAGTTCCACAGATTCACCACCCTCTGGCTAAAGAAATTCCTCCTCGTCACCTTTCGAAAGGAACGTCCTTTAATTCTGAGGCTGTGCCCTCTGGTCCTAGACTCTCCCACTAGTGGAAACATCCACTCCACATCCACTCTATCCAGGCCGCTCACTATTCTGTACGTTTCAATTAGGTCCCCCCTCATCCTTCTAAACTCCAGCGAGTACAGGCCCAGTGCCGTCGAACAATCATTATACTTTAACACAATTATCCCTGGGATCGTTCTTGTAAACCTCCTCTGGACCCTCTCCAGAGCCAGCACATCCCTCCTCCTTGGGGTTCAAAACTGCTCACAGTACTACAAATGTAGCCTGACCAGCGCCTTATACAGCCCCAGCATTACACCCCTGTCAACCCATAGTAAGAGTAATAGATGGTGGTGAATGTATGGAACTCCCTCCACCCATCTAGATCCTGCTGTAATGCACAGATATCCCCAGCATAACATGCTCTCATCTCAGGTATCACAGGTATGGAGTAACTCAGCAGGTCAGGCAGCATCTCAGGAGAGAAGGAATGGGTGGCGTTTCGGGTCGAGACCCTTCTTCAGACTGATGTCGGGGGGTGGGACAAAGATAGGATGTAGTAAGAGACAGGAAGGTAGAGGGAGATCTGGGAAGGGGGAGGGGAAGAGAGGGACAGAGGAGCTATCTGAAGTTAGAGAAGTCAATGTTCCCCCTTCCCAGTTACGATCAGAAAACAATCGCATCTCTGGCAAGGTCAGAGATTGAAAAACAGTTTCCCCCGACCCCCCCTCCCCCACATAAAACAAACCAGAGAACATTAACACAAAGTTTTAAAACACACTAGAAATAACAAAAAACTTTGAAAAGACAGACAGACCGTTGGCGAGGCTGCCATCACTGACGGCGCCACCCGGTGGAAAAGAACAAGTTTCTAATTTCTGTCTAAAGTCTCCTCCACTGTTTCCCATGAAACTGTAACTGATGTTATCCTCGCGATGGTACTCGATGCAATGTTGTTGATGCTGTACTTGTGAGGGTTGACCTGCGACTCGCCACTGATACTCTGACCTCTCCTGCAGATCTCCACCTGGCGCAGTGAGCTGGACAACGTCCACAAGCTGGTGGGCACCATCAACAACATCCTTGCCCATCACTCTCCTGTGCACATCATCCAACGCTGGGTCCGGGGCCATCTCACCAGGATGAAGCTGGGGTAGATATACGTTACCTTGTCATGCAACCTTTCACTTGCCTTGCTTAAAGACACAGCAGCAGTAGAGCTACTGCCTAACAGAGCAGAAACCTACAGATGCTTGGCTGTACCATCTCCCCGTGACCTGCATGGGTTTTCTTTCAGATCTTCAGTTTCCTCCCACAGTCCAAAGGCGTACAGGTTTGTAGGTCGATTGGCTTGGTATAAATGTATACAATTGTCCCTAGTGTGTGTGTAGGTTAGTGTTAGTGTGCGGGGATCGCTGGTCGGCGCGGACTCGGTGGGCCGAAGGGCTTGTTTCCGCGCTGTATCTCTAAACTAAACAACATAAATTAAACTAAACTAAAGGAGGCGCTGGATAGGGTCAGGTACAGGATTCCAGTTCTCAGAGTCCAAAGATATCCCACCAGTGGTGGAACAATGAGAACCTCAGATACCACAAGCAATGGCCCTCCTGTGAATGAAGGAACTGCAGATGCTGGTTTAAACCAAAGGTAGACACAAAATGCTGGAGTAACTCAGCGGGTCAGGCAGCATCTCTGGAGAGAAGGAATAGGTGACGTTTCAGGTCTGAAGAAGGGTCTCGACCCGAAATGTCACCCATTCCTTCTCTCCAGAGATGTTGCCTGTCTCGCTGAGTTACTCCAGCACTTTGTGTCTATCTAGTGTGTAGGATATAGCTAGTGTACCACATGGACTCAAGGGGCCAAAGAGTCCGTTTCCACGCTGTATGTCTGAGCTGCACTATACTAAACGAAGCTGGACATGGGTTGATGTAGCAGCCAGAGCAGTAGAGGGGTAAGGGACAATCAGGAGCTGGTGAGTCTGGAATACTCTGCCCCTGAGGATAGTGGAGTCCAGATCATCATGTCCAGAAATCACAGCAGCAGAATCAGGCCATTCACCCATCCAGTCTACTCCACCATTCAATCACTGCTGATCTATCTCTCCCTCCTAACCCCATTCTCCTGCCTTCTCCCCATGACCCCTGACACCTGCACTGATCTCTCTCTCCCTCCTAACCCCATTCTCCTGCCTTCTCCCCATGACCCCTGACCTGATCTCTCTCTCCCTCCTAACCCCATTCTCCTGCCTTCTCCCCATGACCCCTGACATCTGCACTGATCTCTCTCTCCCTCCTAACCCCATTCTCCTGCCTTCTCCCCATGACCCCTGACCCCTGACCTGATCTCTCTCTCCCTCCTAACCCTTCTCCTGCCTTCTCCCCATGACCCCTGACACCTGCACTGATCTCTCTCTCCCTCCTAACCCCATTCTCCTGCCTTCTCCCCATGACCCCTGACACCTGCACTGATCACTTCTCATTATCTTCCGCTTCGCCATAACCTGCAATCCTTTGATCTTTTAAATATTTATCTATCTCACATCTAATCCAGTGGATGTAATTAGGTTAACCTATGATGGGCATTTGTCAGCACTGGGCCTGTACTCACTGGAGTTTAGAAGGATGAGGGGGGACCTCATTGAAGCGTACAGAATAGTGAGCGGCCTGGATAGAGTGGATGTGGAGAGGATAGTTCCACTTAGATATAACAATATCTCATCATTATCCAGAGAGAAGGTACTAGCATGGATAGGTACTAGCATGGATAGGTACTAGCATGGATGGATGGTACTAGCATGGATGGATGGTACTAGCATGGTTGAAGGTACTAGTCAAGTCAAGTCAATTTTATTTGTATAGCACATTTAAAAACAACCCACGTTGACCAAAGTGCTGTACATCTGATTAGGTACTAAGGAAAAAAAATGAAACATACAGTAGCACGCAAACAGTTCACAGCGCCTCCTCAATACTAGCATGGATGGATAGTATTAGCATGGATGGATGGCAGTAGCATGGATGGATAGTACTAGCATGGATAGATGGTTCTAGCGTGGATATAAGGTACTTGCATGGATAGATGGGACTAGCATGGATAGAAAGTTGGCTGAACGGCAGAAAGCAAGGAGTGGGAATAATGGGGCCTTTTTCTGGTTAGCTGCAGGTGACTAGTGGTGTCCTGTAAGGCTCGGTGCTGGGGCCACTATTTTTCACGTTGTATGTTAATGATTTGGATGAGGAAATTGAAGGTTTTGTGGCCAAGTTTGCTGATGATACGAAAATAGGTGGAGGGGCAGGTAGTGTAGAAAAAGCAAGGACTCTGCAGAAGGACTTGGACAGGTTGGGAGAGTGGGCACAGCCTCAGAATTAAAGGACGTTCCTTTAAGAAAGAGATGAGGAATTTCTTTAGTCAGAGGGTGGTGAATCTGTGGGATTCTTTGCCACAGACGGCTGTGGAGGCCACAAGTCAGTGGATATATTTAAGGCAGAGATAGATAGATTGTTGATCAGTGCGGGTGTCAAGGGTTATGAGAAGGCAGGAGAATGCGGTTAGAAGGGAGAGATAGACCAGCCGTGGCCTTAGAAACATAGAAAAATAGGTGCAGGAGTAGGCCATTTGAATCATCAAAAATCACTACCCCATTCCTGCTTTTTCCCCATATCCCTTGATTCCTTTAGCCCCAACTGCTAAATCCAACTCTCTCTTGAAAACATCCAGTGAATCGGCCTCCACTGCCTTCTGAGGCAGAGAATTCCAGATTCACAACTCTCAGGGTGAAGAAGTTTTTTCTCATCTCCGTTCAAAATGGCCTCCCCCTTATTGTTGATGGGCCTACTTGCCTAATTCTATCCCTATGACCTTATGACACCTCTAACAGGACTGCGTGTTGTTTATTGTCCTCAGATGGTCGCAGCGGAAGTGTCGATTGCCAACAGCGCGTTGCGCGTCAGACGGTGACATGCTGTGCCACAGAGGGATCCACATGTCGGCGGATGGCAGGATGTGGGTGAGTCTGCCACACCAATCACACAGCACGGAGACAGGCCTTTCAGCCCAACTCAACCCATACTGACCAACATGCCCCATCTACACTAGTCCCACCTGCCCACACCGACCAACATGCCCCATCTACACTAGTCCCACCTGCCCACTCCGACCAACATGCCCCATCTACACTAGTCCCACCTGCCCACACCGACCAACATGCCCCATCTACACTAGTCCCACCTGCCCACACCGACCAACATGCCCCATCTACACTAGTCCCACCTGCCCACACCGACCAACATGCCCCATCTACACTAGTCCCACCTGCCCACACCGACCAACATGCCCCATATACACTAGTCCCACCTGCCCACACCGACCAACATGCCCCATCTACACTAGTCCCACCTGCCCACACCGACCAACATGCCCCATCTACACTAGTCCCACCTGCCCACACCGACCAACATGCCCCATCTACACTAGTCCCACCTGCCCACACCGACCAACATGCCCCATCTACACTAGACCCACCTGCCCACACCGACCAACATGCCCCATCTACACTAGTCCCACCTGCCCACCGACCAACATGCCCCATCTACACTAGTCCCGCCTGCCCACACCGACCAACATGCCCCATCTACACTAGTCCCACCTGCCCACACCGACCAACGTGCCCCATCTACACTAGTCCCACCTGCCCACACCGACCAACATGCCCCATCTACACTAGTCCCACCTGCCCACACCGACCAACATGCCCAATCTACACTAGACCCACCTGCCCACACCGACCAACATGCCCCATCTACACTAGTCCCACCTGCCCACCGACCAACATGCCCCATTTACACTAGTCCCGCCTGCCCACACCGACCAACATGCCCCATCTACACTAGTCCCACCTGCCCACACCGACCAACATGCCCCATCTACACTAGTCCCACCTGCCCACACCGACCAACATGCCCCATCTACACTAGTCCCACCTGCCCACACTGACCAACATGCCCCATATACACTAGTCCCACACCAACCAACATGCCCCATCGACACGTCCCACCTGCCCACACCGACCAACATGCCCCATCTACACTAGTCCCACCTGCCTACACCGACCAACATGCCCCATCTACACTAGTCCCACCTGCCCACACCGACCAACATGCCCCATCTACATTAGTCCCACCTGCCCACACCGACCAACATGCCCCATCTACACTAGTCCCACCTGCCCACGACCAACATGCCCCATCTACACTAGTCCCACCTGCCCACACCAACATGCCCCATCTACACGAGTCCCACCTGCCCACACCGACCAACATGCCCCATCTACACTAGTCCCACCTGCCCACACCGACCAACATGCCCCATCTACACTAGTCCCACCTGCCCACCGACCAACATGCCCCATCTACACTAGTCCCACCTGCCCACACCGACCAACATGCCCCATCTACACTAGTCCCACCTGCCCACACTGACCAACGTGCCCCATCTACACTAGTCCCACCTGCCCACGACCAACATGCCCCATCTACACTAGTCCCACCTGCCCACACCAACATGCCCCATCTGCACGAGTCCCACCTGCCCACACCGACCAACATGCCACATCTACACTAGTCCCACCTGCCCACAACGACCAACATGCCCCATCTACACTAGTCCCACCTGCCCACACCGACCAACATGCCCCATCTACACTAGTCCCACCTGCCCACACCGACCAACATGCCCCATCTACACTAGTCCCACCTGCCCACACCGACCAACATGCCCCATCTACACTAGTCCCACCTGCCCACACCGACCAACATGCTCCATCTACACTAGTCCCACCTGCCCACACTGACCAACATGCCCCATCTACACTAGTCCCACCTGCCCACATCCTGACCATATACTTGCGTAAATGTTTGTTAAACACTGTGTTAGTTCCTACCTCAACTGCCCCCATTCCATGCACCCACTGTCCTTTGTATAAAAAGATTGCCCCTCAGGTTCCCATTAACTCTTTCCCCCCTCACCTTAAACCTCTGTCCTCTGGTTCTCGATCCCCCTACTCTGGGGAAAAGACTCTGTGCATTCACCCTCTGATCCAGGGGAGGTTTAGTGTGTGGGAATAGTGCTAGTGTGCGGGGATCGCTGGTCGGCGTGGACTCGGTGGGCCGAAGGTCCTGTTTCCACGCTGTATCTCCAAGCTCTCTTGATGTGGTTGCAGATGGAGGAAGCTAGCAGCACGGCGGATGGAAAGTGCAACGCCCACCAGTTGGAGATTAAACTCAACAACCTGCAGGCCACCGTGCTGGAGGTAGGCTGGCTTCAAGCTGCACACCTGGCCGGCCAGGTAGACCTCCACCCTGGACGCACCCCCCCCCCCCCTCACCTGGGCCAACCTCACCCTCCCCACCTCAGCCCCCACTCCATCCACTCCCCCCCGACCTCACCCACCGCCTCACCTCAACCAACTCACCCTGCCACCCTACCTCAGCCCACACTCCCCCCCCGCACCTCAACTCACTCACCCCCCACTCCTCATCCTCCCCCCCTCAACCCACACTCCCCCCACATCAACGCACTCACCCCCTACTCCACTCACCCTCCCCCCCTACCTCAACCAACTCCCCCCTACCTCAACCCACACTCCCCCCTCACGTCAACCCACTCACCCCCCACCTCAGCCCACTCACCTCCCCCTCACCTCAACCCACTCACCCCCCACCTCAGCCCACTCACCTCCCCCTCACCTCAACCCACTCACCCCCCACCTCAGCCCACTCCCTCCCACCTCAGCCCACTCCCTCCCACCTCAGCCCACTCCCTCCCACCTCAGCCCACTCCCTCCCACCTCAGCCCACTCCCCCCCACCTCAGCCCACTCACCTCCCCCTCACCTCAGCCCACTCACCCCCCACCTCAGCCCACTCCCTCCCACCTCAGCCCACTCACCTCCCCCTCACCTCAACCCACTCACCCCCCACCTCAGCCCACTCACCTCAGCCCACTCACCTCCCCCTCACCTCAACCCACTCACCCCCCACCTCAGCCCACTCCCCCCCACCTCAACCCACACTCCCCCCTCACATCAACCCACTCACCTCCCACCTCAGCCCACTCACCTCAACCCACTCACCCCCCACCCTCCCCCCTCACTTCAGCCAGCTCAGCCCCCCCTTTACTCACCCCTCCCCCCTCACGTCTGCATCTACCCCACTCTGTCCACTCCCCTAGGCGTCATCTCCATCCCCCCACCCCTGTAACCCGGCCCAGTTCCCACCCCCGTTGGAACCGGTCAGGTCAACTATCTTGCCCTGCACTGTAAGTGATAGGAGCAGAATTAGGCCATTCGGCCCATCGAGTCTACTCCGCCATTCAATCATGGCTGATCTATCTCTCCCTCCTAACCCCATTCTCCTGCCTTCTCCCCATAACCCAGGAGGGCTTGTATACAAGATCAGGGATGTAATGCTGAGTCTCTATAAGGAGCTGGTCAGGCCGCATTTGGAATACTATGAGCAGTTTTGGGCCCCGTATCTGAGGAGGGGTGTGCTGGCTCTGGAGAGGGTCCAGAGGAGGTTTACAAGAACGATCCCAGGAATGAGTGGGTTAACCTATGATGAGCGCTTGTGGGCACTGGGCCTGTACTCACTGGAGTTTAGAAGGTTGAGGGGGGACCTCATTGAAACGTACAGAATAGTGAGCGGCCTGGATAGAGTGGATGTGGAGAGGATGTTTCCACTAGTGGGAGAGTCTAGGACCAGAGGGCACAGCCTCAGAATTAAAGGACGTTCCTTTAGGAAGGAGATGAGGAGGGATTTCTTTAGTCAGAGGGTGATGAATCTGTGGGATTCTTTGCCACAGACGGCTGTGGAGGCCACAAGTCAGTGGATATATTTAAGGCAGAGATAGATAGATTGTTGATCAGTGCGGGTGTCAGGGGTTATGGGGAGAAGGCAGGAGAATGGGGTTAGGAGGGAGAGAGATCAGCCGTGATTGATTGGCGGAGTGGACTTGATGGGCCGAATGGCCTAATTCTGCTGCTGTGACTTGAGTGAATGATCCCCTGGTCCAGCCCCTGACTGCCCGGCCCGGCCCGGCCCCCTGCAACCGCTCGCTGTGGGTTTCGTTCTCTGGCACTCTGTTGGCAGACAGCTGTACATGGGAGACGGTGTTTGTGTGTTTAGGATCGGTACGAAGCCAACGAGCTGACGTCAGGCATCTACCCCCAAATATCCCAGTGGTGTCGCCGGGACTCCCCCAACCTGCGGCCCCAGCGAGACCAGGCCTTCAGGCCCAGGGGCTTCCGAAGGCCCATTTTCCACCCGAGCCCAGGTAACGCACACCCCCCCTCATTCACCCCCTCCCTCACCATCCCTCCCCCTCCCTCCCTCATCCCCGCCTCGCTCCCTCTCCCTCACCACCCCGCCTCATCCTCCCTCCCTCAACCTCCCTCTCTCACCCCCCCTCCCTCACCCTTCCACCCTTATCCCCAACTCACCCCCCCGCCCTCACCCCACCCCACCTCACCCTCCCTCCCCCATCCTGGTCGGGTGACAGGGCGGTGAGGAAGGCATTTGGCCCACTGGCCTTCACTGGTCAGGGCTCTGAGTACCATGATGCAGCTGGACGTGGTTGGTGAGGCCACACCTGGAGATACTGTGGGCAGGTGAGACTACACTTGGAGATACTGTGGGCAGCTGTGGTCAAGATGAGACTACACCTGGAGATACTGTGGGCAGGTGTGGTCACAGGTGAGGCCACACCTGGAGATACTGTGGGCAGGTGTGGTCACAGGTGAGACCACACCTGGAGATACTGTAGGCAGGTGAGACCACACCTGGAGATACTGTGGGCAGGTGAGACCACACCTGGAGATACTGTGGGCAGGTGTGGTCACAGATGAGACCACACCTGGAGATACTGTGGGCAGGTGTGGTCCGCAGCTACAGCAGAGATGGCATTACCTTGGAGAGGTTGCAGGAGAGATGCACCAGGACGTTGCCTGGGCTGGCGGGCTCAAGTCACAGGGAGAGGGTGGGTCAGCCACACCAGGGGGCAGCGGGCAGGGGCTGTGAGGGATACCTTGCCCCTTGGGGGTGGGGGCGGGGGGGTGTCAGAGCAATGGTACTCTGCCCTGAGGGGGGGGGGGGCTGTGTCAGTGTTGGAGACCCTGCCCCGGACGAGGGGGGTCAGAGAGGGAGACCTTGCGCTGGACAAGGGGGGTCAGAGTGGGAGACCCTGCCCTGTAGGAGGGGGGGGGTCAGAGAGGGAGACCCTGCCCTGGACAAGGGGGGGGGGGGGTCAGAGAGGGAGACCCTGCCCTGGACAGAGGGGGGGGGGTCAGAGAGGGAGACCCTGCCCCAGAGGAGGGGGGGGGGGGGTCAGAGAGGGAGACCCTGCCCCAGAGGAGGGGGGGGTGGGGTCAGAGAGGGAGACCCGGCCCTGGAGGAGGGGGGCTCACTAGGGAAAGATGAAGACAGGCTCCTGAGTCAGGGTCAGAGCAGGAATACCCAGCCCCTGGGGAGGGGGGACTGTGGGAGGGGCTGTGATGTCAGTCAGTGAGGATACCCTGCCCGGGGGGGGGGGGGGGAGATGAGTCAGCCTCGCGCCCCCCCCCCCCCCCCCCCCTGACGCTCCCAGTCTGTCGCTCCCAGTCTGATGCTCAGGCTGACGCAAGTGTGCTGTGTGTTACAGACTTTGTGCATCTGATGTGAGATCACGACCAGGACCCTCTGCCTACCGCTGCCACGCCAAGCTCACCCTCCACCCCTCACACTGCCCAACAAAGCAATAAATAATCTACACACACCGTACCTTTATTCTGTTTGTCTTTCCTCCATTCCCTCACCACCAAGAAGGCCGGCACGGTGGTGCAGCGGGTAGAGCTGCTGCCTCACGGGATGAACGTAGAAACTCCGTACAGACAGCACCCGTAGTCGGGATGGAACCCGGGTCTCTGGCGCTGGGAGGCAGCAGCTCTACCCGCTGCACCACCACATTGAGAGTCTTCTGTGTAACTCAGGCAAAGCAGGAACGATTGCAGGCAGGGTCAGGGTCAGGGTCAGGGCAGTGGCCAAGGCCGCGTTTACAGTTCTGGTCAGCCCCACTACAAGAAGGTGGAGGCTTTAGAGAGGGTGCTGAGGAGGCTCACCAGAACGCTGCTCGGATTAGAGGTGTAGCAAAGAACTGCAGATGCAGATTAAATCAAAATAGACACAGAGGGGTTGGACAAACCTAGATTGTTTTCTCTGGAGCATTGGAGGTTGAGGGGAGACCTGATAGAAGTTTATAAAATGATCAGGAGCACCAAGAGGGTAGACAGTCAGAACCAAAGATGCTAGAGGAGCAAGATGGCCCACTACGTTGATATCGCCTACGCAAAGGAGCCGCCATTTTAGTAAGCAAACCCCGCCGCTCCCTCTGTCTCTCGCAGTGTAATCAGTGTTGTGGGGGAACAGTATGTGTGATGATACCATTACAATGCAGAATATATCTCATCTATTAACTGACAGATGTTTGTTATTTTTCTTTTTAAATGTTTCTGCAAGTTTCTGCTTACTAAAATGGCGCCGTGACGTACTACGGTTTTTAGGGTCGAGTGGTCTATCTTGTTCCTCTAGTATCTTTGGTCAGAACCTTTCCCCCAGGGTGGGCACGGCAAAGGCGAGGGGGCAGAGCTGTGAGGTGAGAGGGGCAACGTTTAAAGGAGATGTTTCACACAGAGGGGGGTGGGGGCCTGGAACGTGCTGCCAGGGGTGGGGGTGGGGGTGGGGGTGGGGGTGGGGGTGGAGGTGGGGGTGGGGGTGGGGGTGGGGGTGGGGGTGGAGGCAGATACCATAGTGTGTTTGAGAGGCATTCAGATAGGAACATGGAGGAATATGGATCTGTGCGGGTGTCAGGGGTTATGGGGACAAGGCAGGAGAATGGGGTTAGGAGGGGGAGAAAGATCAGCCACGATGAATGGTGTAGATTAGATGGGCCGAATGGCCTAATTCTGCTCCAATCATTTCCGAGCTTGCAGGCAGAGGAGCTGAGTTTACTTGGCATCATTACGTTGGGCAGGGAGTATGTGGGCCGAAGGGCCTGTTGCCGTGCTGGCTGCGCGTTGTGCCGGTTGTCAGAGTGCGTTGCCTCCTCTGCCCACGCGGGCGGTGGGTCAGATGGACAGGATCATCTTGCCCTGCGCTCCGACCCCCTGCATGATCAGCTCGTGGGACAGAGCCACCTGGTCCAGTGGGAACTCAGAGCCCACCACCGGCCTCAGCCAGCCCACCTCTATCCCCGCCAGCAGAGCGGCCACCGTCTCCTGCAGCTCCACCTGTGGGCAACCACGCAGCCATTAGTTCACCAGGCCACTCGGCCCATCAAGTCTACCTCGCCATTCAATCATGGCTGATTATAGTTTACAGATAAAGCGTGGAAACAGGCCCTTCGGCCCACCGGGTCCGCGCCGACTAGCGATCCCCACACACTGACACTATCCTACACACAC
This sequence comes from Rhinoraja longicauda, assembly GCF_053455715.1. Taxonomy (NCBI): domain Eukaryota; kingdom Metazoa; phylum Chordata; class Chondrichthyes; order Rajiformes; family Arhynchobatidae; genus Rhinoraja; species Rhinoraja longicauda. Next base: position 488,941 of record NC_135963.1, read on the forward strand.
TAGGGACAATTTCTTTACATTTACCAAACCAATTAACCTACAAACCTGCACGTCTTTGGAGTGTGGGAGGAAACCGAAGATCTCGGAGAAAACCCACGCAGGTCACGGGGAGAACGTACAAACTCCGTACAGACAGCGCCTGTAGTCGGGATGGAACCCGGGTCTCCGGCGCTGCATTCGCTGTAAGGCAGCAACTCTACCGCTGCGCCATCGTGATCTATCTAGAGTCCTGGCAACATCCTCAATCAAACCGTGGCCCATCTTTGACAGAGATTATGGTTTATCCTTCCACGTTCCTTTTCTGTAGCCCAATTAATTTTATTCTTATCCAATTTCCTCAAGAGTTATTATTAATGGATGATCAGAGGGTGGTGAATCTCAGGAGGAGAGTGGAGGATAGTCTGAGGACAGTGGAGTCTAGATCATTATAAGTTCATGTCATCAGGCCATTCGGCCCATCAAGCCTACTCCGCCATTCAATCACGGCTGATCTATCTCTCCCTCCTAACCCCATTCTCCTGCCTTCTCCCCATAACCCCTGACACCCGCACTGATCAACAATCTATCTATCTCTGCCCTAAATATACCCACTGACTTGTGGCCTCCACAGCCGTCTGTGGCAAAGAATCCCACAGATTCACCACCCTCTGACTAAAGAAATTCCTCCTCATCTCCTTCCTAAAGGAACGTCCTTTAATTCTGAGGCCGTGCCCTCTGGTCCCAGACTCTCCCACTGTTGGAAAGCACCCGGAGAAAACCCACGCGGTCACGGGGGGAACGTGCAAACTCTGTACAGACAGCACCCGTGGTCAGGCGCTCCGGTTTCCTCCCACACTCCAAAGACGTGCGTGCGGGTTTGTAGGTACGTTGGCTTCGGTAAAAATTGTAAATTGTCCCTAATGTGTGTGTGATAGTGTTAGTGTGTGGGGATCGCTGGTCGGTGCGGACTCAGTGGGGAAGGGCCTGTTTCCGTGTTGTATCTCTAAACTAGACTAAACCACAGTGCTGCCCCACCCAGTTGCTATGGTCATCCACAGACGTGTAGCAGATCCCTCCTTGTGCAATGTTAATGTAGATGCAAATGGCCAACAGCGCCCGCGCAGGGCTGTCCGTACCTTGGTAGCTGTATGGAGCGAGGTGCCAATGATGCTGCTCTCTTTGGTCATGGTATCTCGGGGGTTAATCTCAATGCTGCCCCGACAGCCAACGATCTGCACCAGAAACACACAACACACTCACACACTGTGCAGAAGTAACTCAGTGGGTCAGGCAGCATCTGTGGAGAACTTACAATGTCACCTATTACTTTTTGAGGAGGGGAGGGGTGGGGGGACGAGGGGCGAAAGCGGGGGGGAGTTTGGGGCGTGAGGGTTTGAACCATTCCCAATGTAAGGTTGGGTCACGGTGCCCGGTGATGGGTGCCCGGTGATCAATGATCAGTGCCAGTGATGGGTGCCCGATGGTGGGTGCCCGGTGATGGGTGCCCGGTGATGGGTGATCAATGATCAGTGCCCGGTGATGGGTGCCCGGTGGTGGGTGACCGGTGATGGGTGCCCGGTGATGGGTGCCCGGTGGTGGGTGCCCGGTGATAGGTGCCCGGTGGTGGGTGCCCAGTGTCGGTGCTGGGTGCTGGTGCTGGGTGCCTGGTGGTGGGTGCCCGTTGATGGGTGCCCGGTGCTGGGTGCCCAGTGATGGTGCCGGTGCTGGGTGCCCGGTGATGTTGCCGGTGATGGGTGCCCGGTGCTGGGTGCCCGGTGCTGGGTGCCCGGTGCTGGGTGCCCGGTGATGGTGCCGGTGATGGGTGCCCGGTGCTGGGTGCCCGGTGATGGTGCCGGTGCTGGGTGCCGGTGGTGGGTGCCCGGTGCTGGGTGCCCGGTGCTGGGTGCCCGGTGACGGTGCCGGCCCTCACTCACCACCACTCTGCCGGCGGGCGCGAGCAGCCGTAGATCCTTGGCCAAGTTGACGTTGGATAACATCTCGATGATGACGTTGACCCCACCACTGCCGGTGAAACCCTGGCACCAAACGTGAGTCACGTTATTCCCTTCACTATCCTCACGCAGTGTGTGTGTGTAAGGATGTGTAGTATATCTATAGCATCTGTACACTCTGGACGGCTCGATTGTAATCAGCGATTAGATTGACCGAGGTGAGAAGAAACCTTTTCACCCAGAGAGTTGTGAATTTGTGGAATTCTCTGCCACAGAGGGCAGTGGAGGCCAATTCACTGGATGGGTTTACAAGAGAGTTAGATAGAGCTCTAGGAGCTAGTGGAATCAAGGGATTTGGGAGAAGGCAGGCACGGGTTACTGATTGTGGACGGTCAGCCATGATCACAGTGAATGGTGGTGCTGGCTCGAAGGGCCAAATGGCCTCCTCCTGCACCTATTTTCTATGTTTCTATGTTTCTAAGACTCAAGAGACACAGGCAGGAGATCACAGTTGCTGAGGTTAGTGTTGTAGTCAGGATTGAACCCGGGTCTCTGGCGGTATTTTCTATGTTTCGATGAGACTGTACTCCTCCCCCCTGCGTTGTGGGGTAGACTGAGACTGAGACTGACCCCCCCCCCACAATCTTTGCCCACCCCCCCCAATCCTGCACTTTCCACTCGTCACTTTAACTTCATGTATCTTGTGTTTTGTGACTGTTGACAGATCAATTTCCTTCCTGGGGTAATAAAAGTTTTATCGTATCGTATCGCATTGTCTCTCCGCTGACTGGTTAGCACGTAAACAAAAGCTTTTCACTGTACCTCGGTACACGGGACAATAAACTAAACTCAACTCATTTTAATCCTAGATTTAAACTATAAAATGGAGAATAGTTGAACACGGTTGCAATTCAGCAGGGTACAGCATGTACGGGTTTAGCTTGAGTGTACTGATGTACAGTATTATCTGAGGGAAAAAAACTGCAGATGCTGGTTTAAATCGAAAGTAGACACAAAATGCTGGAGTAACTCAGCGGGTCAGGCAGCATCTCAGGAGAGAAGGAATGGGTGATGTTTCGAACCTGAAGGAGGGTCTCAACCCGAAAACGTCACCCATTCCTTCCCTCCCTGAATGCTGCCTGTCCCGCTGAGTTACTCCAGCATTTTGTGCCATAGTATTATCTGATTTGATTGGATTGTACTTAGGGCGGCACGGTGGTGCAGCGGGTAGAGCTGCTGCCTCACAGCGCCAGAGACCCGGGTTCCATCCCGACTACGGGTGCTGTCCGTACGGAGTTTGTACATTCTCCCCGTGACCTGCGTGGGTTTTCTCCGGGTGCTCCGGTTTCCTCCCACAATCCAAAGACGTACAGGTTTGTAAGTTAATTGGCACAGTGTAAATGTAAATTGTTCCTAGTGTGTATGGGATAGTGTTAGTGTGCGGGGATCGCTGGTCGGCGCGGACTCGGTGGGCCGAAGGGCCTGTTTCCGCGCTGTACCTCTAAACTAAACTAAAAGCTTTTCACTGCACCTCAGTACACGTAACGATAATAAGGGGAGGGGGAGAGGGAGGGAGGGGGGAAGGGAGAGAGAAGGAGGGGAAGAGAGGGAGGGGGAGAGGGAGGGAGGGGGAGAGGGAGGGAGATGGAAGGAGGGGGAGAGGGAGAGATGTGGAGGGGAGAGATGGGGGGGGAAGGGGGGGGAGAGGGAGAGAGGAAGGGAGAGAGGGAGGGGGAGAGATGGGGAGGGGAGTGATGGGGAGGAGAGATGGGGAGCGAAGGGGGAGAGAGGGAGGGAGGGGGGAGAGACGGAGGGAGGGGGAGAGACGGAGGGAGGGGGGAGAGACGGAGGGAGGGGGGAGAGAGCAGGGAGGAGGAGGGGCAGTGGGTTTGTGGGGTGTGTACCTCTATGAGGTCGGTGTACCCCGTCTCGTGGTGGTTGAATGCCTTGTGCGCCCCGCTGTTCTCCACCAGATCCATTCCCTCCGGCGTGCCGGCCGTGCCCAGAACCTTCATGCCCAGCGCCCTGGCGATCTGACAGGCCGCGATGCCCACCTGTAAACCAGCACCCACGATCATGGGGCAGTGCCGGTCCCCAGCCCCCCCCACCCCTCACCGCCCGGGATCACCCTCACCTTCCCCACGCCCACCCCTGCCCTCGCGACCCACCCCGCCCTCTCACCCTGCCGACCCTCACCCTGTGGGCAAATGCATGGCCCAAGTGAGGTTATCCACTTTGGTGGCAAGAACGGGAAAGCAGAGTATTACCTGAATGGTGACCGATTGGGAGAAGGGGAGAAGCAACGTGACCTGGGTGTCGTGGTGCACCAGTCATTGAAAGCAAGCATGCAGGTGCAGCAGGCAGTGAAGAAAGCGAATGGTATGTTGGCATTCATAGCAAGAGGATTTGAGTATAGGAGCAGGGAGGTTCTGCTGCAGTTGTACAGGGCCTTGGTGAGACCTTACCTGGAGTATTGTGTGCAGTTTTGGTCTCCTAATCTGAGGAAAGACGTTCTTGCCTTAGAGGGAGTACAGAGAAGGTTCACCAGATTAATCCCTGGGATGGCGGGACTTGCATATGAGGAAAGACTGGATAGACTAGGCTTGTACTCGCTGGAATTTAGAAGACTGAGGGGGGATCTTATAGAAACATATAAAATTCTTAAGGGGTTGGAGAGGCTAGATGCGGGAAGATTGTTCCCGATGTTGGGGGAGTCCAGAACCAGGGGTCACAGCTTAAGGATAAGGGGGAAGTCTTTTAGGACCGAGATGAGAAAACATTTCTTCACACAGAGAGTGGTGAGTCTGTGGAATTCTCTGCCACAGAAGGTAGTTGAGGCCAGTTCATTGGCTATATTTAAGAGGGAGTTAGATGTGGCCCTTTTTGCTAAAGGGATCAGGGGGTATGGAGAGAAGGCAGGTACAGGTTACTGAGCTGGATGATCAGCCATGATCATATTGAATGGTGGTGCAGGCTTGAAGGGCCGAATGGCCTACTCCTGCACCTATTTTCTATGTTTCTATGTTTCTGTCGCCCCCCCTCTGACCCCGTCCCGCTCCCCCACCCCCCCTCTCCCATCGACCCACACCCTTCCCACGCAGATCGCTGGACTCTCGCCACCCCTCTCCCCACCCCCCCTCACATCCTCTCCCCCGACCCCCCTCACACCCTCTCTCCCCCCATCTCCCCCACCCTCCACTCACATCCTCTCTTACCCCCCTCACATCCTCTCTCCCCCGCCCCCCTCACATCCTCTCTCCCCCACCCTCCCCACATCCTCTCCCCACCCCTCCCCCTCACATCCTCTCCCCCAACCCCCCCTCACATCCTCTCTCCCCGCCCCCTCTCCTGCCGACCCCTGCTCTCTCTGAGCGGTAGATGGGGTAGACAGGCAAAACCTTCTCCCCCCCCCCCCCCCCCCCCCCAGGTGAGAATGTCAGAGATTAGAGGGCGTAGCTTTCAGGTGCGAGGGGGAGAGTGTAAAGGAGATGTGCGGGCTAGGTTGTTTCACACAGAGGGGGGTGGGGGCCTGGAACGTGCTGCCAGGGGTGGGGGGGGGGGGGGGGGGAGGCAGATACCATAGTGGTGTTTAGGAGACTTTCAGATAGGCACGTGGATATGCAGGGAATGGAGGGAGATGGATCCAGCGAGTACAGGCCCAGTGTCGACAATCGTACGTTAACCCACTCATCCCCAGGATCGTTCTTGTAAACCTCCTCTGGGCCCTCTCCAGACCAGCACATCCTTCCTCAGATACAGGGCCCAAACTGTTCACACTACTCCAAATGTGGCCTGACCAGCGCCTTGTATAGCAACAGCATCCTTGCTTTTCTAGGGTCAGAGACATGCAGCTTGGAAACAGGCCCTTCAGCCCACCTTGCCCACACCGGCCAACATGTCCCAGCTACACTAGTCCCACCTGCCTGCACTTGGTCCATATTCCTCCAAACCTGTCCTATCCATGTACCTGTCTAACTGTTTCTTAAACATTGTGACAGTCCCAGCCTCAACTACCTCCTCTGGCAGCTTGTTCCATACACCCACCACCCTTTGTGTGAAAAAGTTACCCCCTCGGATTCCTATTAAATCTTTACCTTTCACTTTAAACCTATGGTCCTTGATTCCCCTGCTCTGGGCAAGAGACTCTGTGCATCTACCCGATCTATTCCTCTCATGATATAAAAGGACTGGACAATCTGGATGCAGGAAAAATGTTCCCAATGTTGGGCGAGTCCAGAACCAGGGGCCACAGTCTAAGAATAATGGGGAGGCCATTTAAAACTGAGGTGAGAAGAAACTTTTTCACCCAGAGAGTTGTGAATTTGTGGAATTCTTGCCACAGATGGCAGTGGAGGCCAATTCACTGGATGGATTTAAAAGATAGAGCTCAAGGGGCTAGTGGAACCAGGGGATATAGGGAGAAGGCAGGCACGGGTTACTGATTGTGGATGATCAGCCATGATCACAATGAATGGCGGTGCTGGCTCGAAGGGCCAAATGGCCTCCTCCTGCACCTATTGTCTATGTTTCTGTGTTTCTAGTGTTTTATATTCTAGTGCCCTCAGGGTGAATGCCAGCATTGGGGTTGCAGTGGCTGCAGCTTACCCCTCCACTGGCTCCGTGAACCAGGACCGTCTCTCCTGCCTTGGCGTGGGCCCTGAAACAGAATGAAGTCCGTGTGAGATGTCGCCCCAGCCCACTGGATGTGGACCCGCGCACGGACAGGCACTTACTGCAGCCCACTACCCCCCCGTCAGCATCAGGATCTGTCTGAGGAAGGGTCTCCACCCGAAACCTCACCCATTCCTTCACTCCACAGATGCTGCCTGATCCGCTGAGTTACTCCAGCACTCTGTGAAACGTCACCTATCCATGTTCTCCACAGATGCTGCCTGACCCGCTGAGTTACTCCAGCACTCTGTGAAACGTCACCTATCCATGTTCTCCACAGATGCTGCCTGACCCGCTGAGTTACTCCAGCACTCTGTGCCTGTCTTTGGACGGTGGCACTGGGGACTGACTGCGTGTGGGTTTTTCGGTGCTTACTTTTGCAGCAGGGCTCTGTAGGCGGTGAAGTACGGCGTGCCAATAGCCGACCCTTCCTTGTAGCTCAGGGTGTCTGGTAGCGGGTAGACGTAGTCTGCACCAGCGACGGTATACTCAGCGTACCCACCACTCACCGTCCCACACGTGAACACCCGGTCACCTTTCTCTCAGAGTAATTAAAAAACACAATTAATTCAAAGAAAATAGAAAATAGGTGCAGGTGGAGGCCATTTGGCCCTTCCAGCCAGCACAGCAGGTTGTTTTCATGTTTCACTTCAACTTGGGGAATGGGGGTGGGGGGGAGCGAGAACAGAGGGGGGTCTTGTGTGGGGGGGGGGGGTGGGAGCGAGAACAGACCCTTTGTGTGTAGGGGGGAGGGGGTAAGTGAGAACAGAGGGGATCCGGTGTGTGGGGGGAAGCGAGAACAGAGGGGGGTCTTGTGTGGGGGTGGGAGCGAGAACAGACCCTTTGTGTGTAGGGGGGAGGGGGTAAGTGAGAACAGAGGGGATCCGGTGTGTGGGGGGAAGCGAGAACAGAGGGGGGGTCTTGTGTTGGGGGGGGGGGGGGATAAGTGAGAACAGAGGGGGGTCTTGTGTGGGGGGGAGTGAGAACAGAGGGGGGTCTTGTGTGGGGGGGAGTGAGAACAGAGGGGGGTCTTGTGTGGGGGGGGGGGAGCGAGAAGAGACCCAGTGTGTGTGTGTGTGTGTGTGGGGGGGGATAAGTGAAAACAAAGGGGGTCGCGGTGTGTGTGTGGGGGGAGAACAGAGGGGAGCCCGGTGTGTGTGGGGGGGGGGGGGTGTGCGTGAGAACTAAGGGGGACCATAAATCGAATGCTTGGTGTTAATGTTGAACACTTTGTAACTTGTACACACACGTACACACAAACACACAATAATAGTGCAATATTAACAATAACAGTGTGTAGTTCAGTATTGGAGGTTGTGTAGCGTTCAACAGCCTGATGGTTGTTGGGAAGAAGCTGTTCTTGAAGATGGTTGTTGGGAAGAAGCTGTTCTTGAACCTGGAGGTCACGGTTTTCAGGCTCCTGTACCTTCCTCCCGATGGTAGCAGCGAGATGAGAGTGTGGCCAGGGTGGTGTGGGTCAGTGAGAGTGTGGCCAGGGGGGTGTGGGTCAGTGAGAGTGTGGCCAGGGTGGTGTGGGTCAGTGAGAGTGTGGCCAGGGTGGTGTGGGTCAGTGAGAGTGTGGCCAGGGTGGTGTGGGTCAGTGAGAGTGTGGCCAGGGTGGTGTGGGTCAGTGAGAGTGTGGCCAGGGTGGTGTGGGTCAGTGAGAGTGTGGCCAGGTGGTGTGGGTCAGTGAGAGTGTGGCCAGGGTGGTGTGGGTCAGTGAGAGTGTGGCCAGGGTGGTGTGGGTCAGTGAGAGTGTGGCCACGTGGTGTGGGTCAGTGAGAGTGTGGCCAGGGTGGTGTGGGTCAGTGAGAGTGTGGCCAGGGTGGTGTGGGTCAGTGAGAGTGTGGCCAGGGTGGTGTGGGTCAGTGAGAGTGTGGCCACGTGGTGTGGGTCAGTGAGAGTGTGGCCAGGGTGGTGTGGGTCAGTGAGAGTGTGGCCAGGGTGGTGTGGGTCAGTGAGAGGGTGGCCAGGGTGGTGTGGGTCAGTGAGAGTGTGGCCAGGGTGGTGTGGGTCAGTGAGAGTGTGGCCAGGGTGATGTGGGTCAGTGAGAGTGTGGCCACGTGGTGTGGGTCAGTGAGAGTGTGGCCACGTGGTGTGGGTCAGTGAGAGTGTGGCCAGGGTGGTGTGGGTCAGTGAGAGTGTGGCCAGGGTGGTGTGGGTCAGTGAGAGTGTGGCCACGTGGTGTGGGTCAGTGAGAGTGTGGCCAGGGTGGTGTGGGTCAGTGAGAGTGTGGCCAGGGTGGTGTGGGTCAGTGAGAGTGTGGCCAGGGTGGTGTGGGTCAGTGAGAGTGTGGCCAGGGTGGTGTGGGTCAGTGAGAGTGTGGCCAGGGTGGTGTGGGTCAGTGAGAGTGTGGCCAGGGTGGTGTGGGTCAGTGAGAGTGTGGCCAGGGTGGTGTGGGTCAGTGAGAGTGTGGCCAGGGTGGTGTGGGTCAGTGAGAGTGTGGCCAGGGTGGTGTGGGTCAGTGAGAGTGTGGCCAGGGTGGTGTGGGTCAGTGAGAGTGTGGCCACGTGGTGTGGGTCAGTGAGAGTGTGGCCACGTGGTGTGGGTCAGTGAGAGTGTGGCCAGGGTGGTGTGGGTCAGTGAGAGTGTGGCCAGGGTGGTGTGGGTCAGTGAGAGTGTGGCCAGGGTGGTGTGGGTCAGTGAGAGTGTGGCCAGGGTGGTGTGGGTCAGTGAGAGTGTGGCCAGGGTGGTGTGGGTCAGTGAGAGTGTGGCCAGGGTGGTGTGGATCAGTGAGAGTGTGGCCAGGGTGGTGTGGGTCAGTGAGAGTGTGGCCAGGGTGGTGTGGGTCAGTGAGAGTGTGGCCAGGGTGGTGTGGGTCAGTGAGAGTGTGGCCAGGGTGGTGTGCGTCAGTGAGAGTGTGGCCAGGGTGGTGTGGGTCAGTGAGAGTGTGGCCAGGGTGGTGTGGGTCAGTGAGAGTGTGGCCAGGGTGGTGTGGGTCAGTGAGAGTGTGGCCAGGGTGGTGTGGGTCAGTGAGAGTGTGGCCAGGGTGGTGTGGGTCAGTGAGAGTGTGGCCAGGGTGGTGTGGGTCAGTGAGAGTGTGGCCAGGGTGGTGTGGGTCAGTGAGAGTGTGGCCAGGGTGGTGTGGGTCAGTGAGAGTGTGGCCAGGGTGGTGTGGGTCAGTGAGAGTGTGGCCAGGGGGGTGTGGGTCAGTGAGAGTGTGGCCAGGGTGGTGTGGGTCAGTGAGAGTGTGGCCAGGGTGGTGTGGGTCAGTGAGAGTGTGGCCAGGGTGGTGTGGGTCAGTGAGAGTGTGGCCAGGGGGGTGTGGGTCAGTGAGAGTGTGGCCAGGGTGGTGTGGGTCAGTGAGAGTGTGGCCAGGGTGGTGTGGGTCAGTGAGAGTGTGGCCAGGGTGGTGTGGGTCAGTGAGAGTGTGGCCAGGGGGGTGTGGGTCAGTGAGAGTGTGGCCAGGGTGGTGTGGGTCAGTGAGAGTGTGGCCAGGGTGGTGTGGGTCAGTGAGAGTGTGGCCAGGGTGGTGTGGGTCAGTGAGAGTGTGGCCAGGGTGGTGTGGGTCAGTGAGAGTGTGGCCAGGGTGGTGTGGGTCAGTGAGAGTGTGGCCAGGGGGGTGTGGGTCAGTGAGAGTGTGGCCAGGGTGGTGTGGGTCAGTGAGAGTGTGGCCAGGGTGGTGTGGGTCAGTGAGAGTGTGGCCAGGGTGGTGTGGGTCAGTGAGAGTGTGGCCAGGGGGGTGTGGGTCAGTGAGAGTGTGGCCAGGGTGGTGTGGGTCAGTGAGAGTGTGGCCAGGGTGGTGTGGGTCAGTGAGAGTGTGGCCAGGGTGGTGTGGGTCAGTGAGAGTGTGGCCAGGGTGGTGTGGGTCAGTGAGAGTGTGGCCACGGTGGTGTGGGTCAGTGAGAGTGTGGCCACGTGGTGTGGGTCAGTGAGAGTGTGGCCACGTGGTGTGGGTCAGTGAGAGTGTGGCCACGTGGTGTGGGTCAGTGAGAGTGTGGCCAGGGTGGTGTGGGTCAGTGAGAGTGTGGCCAGGGTGGTGTGGGTCAGTGAGAGTGTGGCCAGGGGGGTGTGGGTCAGTGAGAGTGTGGCCAGGGGGGTGTGGGTCAGTGAGAGTGTGGCCAGGGGGGTGTGGGTCAGTGAGAGTGTGGCCAGGGTGGTGTGGGTCAGTGAGAGTGTGGCCAGGGGGGTGTGGGTCAGTGAGAGTGTGGCCAGGGGGTGTGGGTCAGTGAGAGTGTGGCCAGGGTGGTGTGGGTCAGTGAGAGTGTGGTCAGGGTGGTGTGGGTCAGTGAGAGTGTGGCCAGGGGGGTGTGGGTCAGTGAGAGTGTGGCCAGGGGGGTGTGGGTCAGTGAGAGTGTGGCCACGTGGTGTGGGTCAGTGAGAGTGTGGCCAGGGTGGTGTGGGTCAGTGAGAGTGTGGCCAGGGGGGTGTGGGTCAGTGAGAGTGTGGCCAGGGTGGTGTGGGTCAGTGAGAGTGTGGTCCAGGGTGGTGTGGGTCAGTGAGAGTGTGGCCAGGGTGGTGTGGGTCAGTGAGAGTGTGGCCAGGGTGGTGTGGGTCAGTGAGAGTGTGGCCAGGGTGGTGTGGGTCAGTGAGAGTGTGGCCAGGGGGGTGTGGGTCAGTGAGAGTGTGGCCAGGGTGGTGTGGGTCAGTGAGAGTGTGGCCAGGGTGGTGTGGGTCAGTGAGTGTGGCCAGGGGGGTGTGGGTCAGTGAGAGTGTGGCCAGGGTG